>NC_056726.1:387242984-387317984 GCF_019279795.1 Protopterus annectens
AATTAAGGCTGATTTATCCACTGTAATTAAATAATATTTGAGTCATGGTGTTACATATGCATATTATGTCTTTAGAATAGTTCACAATGCACAACTGAGGAAATAAATTATATTCCGATGCAGTACTAAATTAGATAAAACTCACAGAGGGTATGAAGCACAGATGGTGAACAAGCACCGTACTGTTATAGCTATATGTGTGTGGACAATATTCACACCTACTTCAAATCCTGGTCACCAATAGAAACACAAGGCTATTTACAAACATGTTTTAACTGGCTATACAACAGTTTATTTTATGCTGTCTTTCAGAATACAGTAGCATAAGTATAATCCTTCAATATCATGGAGACTTGAAGAGAGTAAATTTATTGCTCAAATTCTCCCTTCCCAAACTGCAGTTTTATGCTTACATCAATGCCTGGACCACACTGATGTTGAGGTGATATCAGGGGGGAAGACTCAATGATTCAGGTCATGAGATCTGTAGTCATCCCTCACAATGAAATGTGGCAGATAGCCTATGAAGTCATGGTGATGGTGGTAATAATGATAGAATGTGTCCTGCATGAGTGCTTCTGTCTGCACATATACACACTGCTTGCAATAAAAACTGACAGATGATTCAAAAATGCATAAATACATGGTTATGCCATAAAAAAATTATCTGGGACTGTAGAAAAAATTAAGCACCTTATAGTAACATTATTATATAGTAAATGATTGTTTATTTAAAAACAAATATAAAAATGTAAATAATAAAATCATGTGGGTTCTCAAATCAGAGTTCTAGCATTCACCACTGGCCATGTATCATAGGTCTACCAACACTTTAGAGACCAGCTCTCTAGATATTTAAAGACCAAGCACTGAAAAGTGCCATCCTATTGATTCACTTGCCCCCTGTAAAATCTTATTTTTTTTTTCAGCAGAGGACAGATCCTACACTTGAACCTGTTTGCCTCATTAAACTTTCCAATTGTCACTTGCTAGTATGACCTCTTTTAGGGCCCTTAGTAAAAAAAGTAAACTAATGAAATGTGATAATATACTACAACCTCATAAAATAATTATACCAAACTACTGGTAGAGATACATAAACAGAGTGGACAATACATAACACTTGGATGCAGTTGAAAGATCCTAGTAAAATGCTGCATAATTCATAACCAACCATGCTTTGAAGCAAAACATATTTGTAAAACTGTGCTCAATATATTTCTATTTATAACAAAACAAAAAACTTGAAATGAAAAACAAATTTAACCACAACAAACTATGATCTTCTCCAACAGTGCTGGAAGTGATGTATGATGTAATCAAACATGTGATTTCAAATTGAGTATAAATTGAGTGAAAAGGTGGAGTTTGTTGTTTCTGAGGAAGTTCACAGTTAATAAAAGTGAATGAAAGAGCTAGTTATCGTGTCCGTGTTTTTCCAGCACTGTTGGAGAAGATCATAGTTTGTTGTGGTTATATTATTATTTATGTGTTTGCTTGCTTGTTTCCTGGTTTACTTGTGTTTGTTAGTTTGTTAGTTTTCATAGAGCATTGCTCTACATGGAACTTTTTCAGACTCAGCCTGGGAGCTCCATCTCATCAAGTGGCTTTGTCACAGAAGAGCTGAGGGATCAAACCCTGGACTATATGAAGGAGCTTGTTAACAGGTCCTGGCCATTATCTTGTATGGTAACACCTTGCAGAATACAGAGATGATAAGATTAGCAAGCAAAGGAGAGCAGTATTGTTGTAACTGAGTCTTGGTGAGTACCTTCGTGAGGTGGACCCAATTTTTTACAAAATCTCGCAAAAATGACCCAGATATATAAACTATATTTTATATAGCGTACATCATGGACAGAAGTAGATTAAAAATAAAAAAGACAGCTGAGTATTTATAGCACTTTTATTTTGCTCACTGTGTGTGAGGTATTAACTAGAATTTTTGATTTCCTGATAGGAGTGTATCATATAACTTGTTTGCATTTAAAAGCATTCTCTAGAGTCTCCTTGATCCTTTATCTGTTTAAACATTTCTGCAGTTTTTTCTACCTAAGTAGTGTTGGTAGTGTAGCATTGCCCATATTCAGGCTTGTGTTTTGGGCCTAGTTGTTTGTTAGTAGAGACTGTGTGTCTGAGCACATGTTCCAGACCATCATAGCTTAGCCAAAGCCAGTATAGCATTTCAGTGAGAGTGAATTGTTTGTGGTCATTGGCTGATTGGGGTTGTCTGGACTATGCCTTGGAGTAAGCACCTCATTGATTCTTTCAAGCTTTTTTTAAAGTTGTTTCAGGTTTCAACTTTGTTACTTAAAAAGTTAACTTGTGAGTGTTTCTGTCATTTCACACTGAGCTAATCGGAGGAAGTTGGAGGAAGGCCTCTGAGCTAACTAATCTGTGATATATAACATTAAGTACCCTGTTTTTTGCTTATTTCTGAGTTATTTATAGCGCTTTTATTTTACTCACTGTGTGTGAGGTATTAACTAGAATTTGATACAATTGTTAAGCATCTGGTTGGGTGTGTTTGTTCTGATTTTTTGTTTTCCACTCTCCCTCCCTATTGGTATCCTGTTTTTATACTTGGTGGCATTGCAGTTGCCCGCCCCTACTGTAAATTTGATCTGGGACACTCCTCCTAGTCTAGTGTCATTACCTCATTCTACCTAATCCAGGGAGAACGTTTGAGAAGGCCAATCCAGTTACAATAAAAAAATATATTTTCTAAGCTTGTTTCCTGCCTTTCCTGTAAGTTGTCTAGTCCAGATACAGATTTGCTGTATCCAGGACTGTTTGTAAACTTCTGAGCCCCCAAGCCTTTCTGTGTTGGAGGGAAGTCTTCTAGCTTAATTTTGTTTCTTAGAACTAGCCAGTTTTCTAGTTTCAGCACTCAAAAATCTGATTCTTTCAGCTCCGCACTTGTTCAGAACTCATTGTAAGCACTAAATAAGCTACAGATTACTACAGCACTTGTCTAGAGGAAAACAGTTTTTAGTACTTAATAAATAAGCACCTATCCAGGCATGTCTAATGGTCAGCTCCTGGTGTTTTCTCCTGTCTACCTGATGAATCTGGGCATCATGGGGCAATGCAAAAATTGCCTCATGTGCACAGACAACCCTCTTCTCCTACCACCCAACACTACAACCTGTGAGAGATGAACTTATATAGCCAAACTGGAAGCAAAGCTCTCTTTACCCATGACTGGACTAGACAGTCAAGAGAAGAAGGTAAACACTTGCACGACACCACACTCATCACATAGTCCCTTAAAACCTACACCACCAAAACACACACATAGAAACATGAAACCCACACCTACATTCGTGGAGGCTCTCAAAAAAAAATCTACCCAAGCAATAGGGACCTCCAAAGCAGAAACGCAAGCAACCTCCACCCCAAAACACAACCTAAATGACACATAGCCCACAAACTCAGTGTGCCAATCAACCACAGCCCATAAGTCATAACAACATACCCAACACTCTAGTCATAGGTGACTCTATAGTCAGGCACACTGATGTTCCACTCACCAGGCTAAACAAGGAGAAAGTTACTGTCAGCTGCCTGTCGGGTGCCAGGATCCGCCACATAATGCATGTACTCAGGTCACTCCACAACAAGTACAAATATGACTCTGTCATTGTCCATGTTGGTTTGAATGACCTGAGACATACCTCCCTGGACTACATGAAAAGAGACATGGAGGAGCTGTCCGACCTTGTAGCCCAGGTAGGTACGGCCCTAGCCCTGAGTAGCATCCTGCCATCACCCAGAATGATACCACAGTATAAAGACAAAATGACTTGACTTCAACAATTGGCCAAGCTTCTGGTGTCATTCTAAGGGGATCCAGTATCTGTCTGCCTGGGATGATATGACTGACAAACCACGATGCTTTGCCAGAGATGGCCTGCACCTGTCGCCCTTGGGATTCTGGATACAGGCTAAGGCTCTTGCCACTCCTTTAGTGCCTTTTTTTAGTCAAGATTTAAATGCCAAATTCACCACCATAACAGGTACAAGCAAGCAAACAAAATCTGAGGGTAATGTACTTAATGCTAGAAGTCTAAACTTCAAAATGCACTCACTCGAGGCACTCCTTAAAATGGAGAACATCGACATCTGTGCACTGACAGAGACCTGGTTCTAGGCTCCAGAGAGCACCCCTGCATTACCAGACTATAATTCATACCACACCTTTCAGCCATTTAACCTGGACCAAAGCACTAAATGCAGAGGCGTGTCCATATTCATTAAGGATATCCACACCTCCAGGCTAGTTGATCAGCATAATGCATCCAAGATTATCCAAGTGCAACTAACTCTGGGCAAGACCGCAATCCAAATTGTAGCTTGCTACAGATCCCCCACCATGCCTCAGGATTCCCACTCCTCATTTCTTGATACACTGGAAAATATTATGGTACAACCTAACACTCTAATAATGGGCAATTTCAACTACCCCACCATTAACTGGGAAAACTACTCATGTACCAACTCTTGTGCTCAACGGTTTCTGGAATTCATAAATTCCAATGCCTTGGATCAACTTATCCACACCCCCACCAGGGGCAGCAACATCCTAGACCTGGTCATTACCATCATGGGCCACTGGTATTCCACACCAGAGGTCAATTCCTTGTTGGTCAGATCCGACCACAAGCAAATCACCCAAGACATCCACATCCCACCCCCATCCCCCATTAGGGAAACCACTGTAAAAAATTTCTCCAAAGGCATCTTCACATTTCTTAAGATAAAAGTGGCAGACTTCACGACACCCATGCTGACAGACAATAGAGGTATGACTGCTGAATCCTATACAATTTCATTTTATAAGCACTTACACGAGTGCATGGATCATGCAATCCCTAACAGAACCAAGATGCTATCCTCCAAAAAAAGGAAGCCAATCTGGTGGTCCCCTGCTATAAACAAACTCTACAACAGAAGAAAGAAACTGTTGCAAAAAAGAGTAAAATCTCATGATTGGAGGAACTCCATGGTCAGCCTCAGTAAGAAGCTGTGATCCCTGATAAAATCCTCCAAAGCTAATTACGAAAACAAAATTGCCACTGATTCTAACAACAACCACAAAGCATTCTATAGCTATGTCAAGAATCTCAATGGCAACACTCAGATCTGCTCTGAGTTACAGCACAATGGCACTAAATATACAAAACCAACTGATATTGCCAACATCCTGGCAGATAGATTCACTGCTAACTTTACCCCTCTCTCATCCCCTAAAGGGCCCATCTCCATACCGGATGAATGCAAAGTTCCTGTATCACGGCTGCTCAGGTAAAAACACACTCTCCAAAGCCAAGAACACAGCATCCAATGGACCTGACAACATACCAGGCTGCGTTCTACATGAACTACAGAACTAACTGGTGCCCCACCTAAGTACCATGTTCAATCATAGCCTCACCTCAGGCTTTGTGCCCACTGAATGGCGCACAACAATGGTCATCTAACTCCACAAAGGGGGAGCCACCACAAACCCCAGGAACTACCACCCCATTAGCCTGATGAGCCTGGTCTGCAAGGCTATGGAACGTATCATCATGGAACTTATAAACAATGACACTGGTAATCTCCAAACTCTGTACCCTACCCAGTTCGGGTTTGTAAAAGGCAGATCATGTCTTCTAAACCTGATAGACTTCTTTGAAGTGGTCACCAAAGCCGTAGATGAGGGTAAGGTGGCTCACACAGCCTATCTAGATCTCGCCAAGTCTTTTGACACCACCTCCCACTCTGGAATTATAGATACACTCACTAAACTAGGTATAAATACTTATGTTACAAGATGGTTTGCCAACTGGCTCACTGACAGAATCCACTCTGTGAAAGTAGCAGACTCTAAATCCAATTTCAGACCAGTGACAAGTGGAGTACCACAGGGTTCAGTCCTAGGTCCTCTCCTGTTTGGTATCTACTTCTCTGAAGTACAGGCTAACACAGAAGGTCTTTGGCTAACAAATTTCACAGATGACTGCAAACTAAGAGCCATAATCAAAACTCCTAATGATGCGGACATCCTACAAAAAGGCCTCACTGACACAGATGCCTGGTATCAAAGCCATGGCCTCAAGCTCAGTGCCAAAAAGTGCATTGTCATCCCTTTTGGTAAAAACTCTGTACCCATGAACTACCACATAGGCAGTAGTCTACTTAACACTGAACGTGTGATAAGAGACCTTGGGACACAAGTGGACAGTAGTCCCTCCTTTGATAATCACATTGCCACAGTAGTCAGGAAATTCTTCTGCATGGCACACCTCATCACAAAATGTTTCTCATCCAGGAAAAAAAAGGTCATTGTTCCCCTCTACTCATCACTCATTAGACCCATTATAGAGTACAACGCCCCTTTTGGTATGTACTTCACAAGACATCTACAACAACTGGAAAAGCCGCAGAAATACCTCACAAAGAGGATTACTGGCCTCAAACAGATGCCCTACGCAGACCGTCTCAAAAAACTCCAGCATTACTCTGTCACATATCGCCTACTCAGAGGCAATCTCTGCCTAAGATACAAAGCTATGTCAAACCCATAGCTGTTGGACATGCTTCACGTAAAGAAATCCCAATCCCTCCGAGCTACACGCTCTAGGGACCTAAATCTTGTCACCACAATAAACGTAACATGCTGGAGAAATAGATTCCTGTCCCAGAGACTTCCCATACTCTGGAACAAACTACCTATCTATATCAAACAAAGCTCCTCATTAGCACTCTTCAAGAAAAATCTTGATGATTGGATTAGAGATAGGAAATTCACCCTGGGGATCACTTCTGTGGCTCTGCTTGACAGGGGCACAGGAAAATAATTTTCTTTGGTGGCAAAAGCCAGGGTACCATTGGGTAGGCTTATATAGGCCCTAGGGCCAATATCCTAGGAACCTACCTATGAACCTATGAACCTATGAGTGCACAAATACCAGGATAAAAATTTGCTCAGTCCTGGTAGGTGCACTAGTGCCATCACTGGAAAAAATGACACTGTAGAATCCTCAAGATGCAAAAACATTCCTGAAATGGGGTTAGACCAGGATCAGGGGGAGGATGGCCCCCTGTTGGAGAAGGAAGTAGTACTCCACAGAAAGCACAAAAACTGACAGGCCAAAAAAAAAGAGCCATAAAGATGATAGAGTGGACTACTGAGGATAAGAAGGAAATGTTGCATTGTTAATAGTACACAAGAAGTCCATCATTTCTGGATAGAAGATATGCAAAACGGCTAAGAGAGAAATGAGATGAAAAAAATACTTGCACAAGAAAATCTGTCAAAAGCTTCAAATGCAAATTTGTGTTGATTAATACAACAGATTCACGAAAAAAAAAAACATTATATGGACCAAGAAACCTTTGGCTATTTGGAAAAGATTAGTGACTGAGGAAGTGTGAAAATATAAAGAACAAAACTGAAGGATTTTTGAAAGGTATAAAAAGGAAACAGGCTTGAGAAAGAAAGAGAAATCTGATATGGTGCAATATGCACACAAAGGAGAAAGCCAATTTAATCAATACAAAAAAGTAGCTCCAAAGATATTTGAAGAGAAATACAGGCAAAGACACCCAGATATGGATAACTTCACAATACAAAAAAAAAAAATAATAATAAAATCACAAAGGGAATGTGGAACAGAAGATTATTAAATTAGAAGTTAATCAAACAGAAGCTGAATTTATAGAATACCTGCAAAGTGAAGGATTTAGTGTAGAAAGTCTAACACAGGTTATAGCACAGCATGATGGAACAATGAGACCTCAAAGTAAGGTGAAACAGGAGGAGCAGAAGACATCTGAAGTAGAAATATGGGCATGGGAAAGAGAAAGAGATGTAATATGGTGCAATATGTATGCAAAGGAGAATGCAAAACTAGTCAATACAAAAAGATCAGCACCAAAGATACTTGACAAAAAATACAGGCAAAGACATCCAGATATGGAAAATTGAAATAGAAAAGGGGATTAATAATGGAGAAATAATAGAAACTGAAGTTATGGATTACCTGTGAAGTGAATAAGTTAGTGTGGAAAATCCAACTCTGGTAGCATCATAGCACGACAGAATAATGAATCCCCAAATTAAGGAGAAACTGGTGAAACCGAAAGCTTCTTATCAATTGCCATATGAAGATACTTTGAAGCCTTCAGTAGGAAACTGAAAATAAATAAAAGTTCAGTTGGAATTGCACAGCAAGTGAAGGAGCAAGAAATGGTGGCAACTCTGACACAGTCAACACTGTAGAATGATAGACCAGTGAGTTCCCATACGAAAGAGCAACAGATGACACAGGACGAAGCTGAAGAGAATGTGTCACAGGAAGATGTTTTTGAACTTTCTGTAGAATGCCGGCAGGAAATGAAGAATCAAGAATGTACCATTGGTTTAGAAGAAAAAAGATGTAAGGGAATAGTTGTTTGATTTAATAGAATGGATAGACAGATTAAGATCTGAAAGAAATAGATTACAGAAAGTCAATTATACCCAACATTTTAGAAGTCTGATAAAACAAATTAATACAGTAATCAAGACAATTTACAGAAATTCATGTGCTAGAACAGCTGTAAATTATTTCTGTGTAAATTGATAACAGACAAGTCTTACCACAACAATACAGGGCTATAAGAGAAAATAATGGACGAAATCAAATGGCATCATGGACGTATCTAACAGCGAAAACTATAAAGCAATTAAGGTAAGAAGTGTCACTATTCGAAGAGTATAGAAGAGGGAACATATTAACAAAACACTAAGAAAGACAGGTGTGACAAAAGCAATGTGCCGTATTAGAAATGACCAAGAGCTCTCCTTACACTATTGCAAATAATAAATTAAAGACATCATCACAGGCAAAAAAACTTAGAAGATATGCAGAGAAATATCAAGGAAAAGTACAAAATAAGCACTAATCACTCAAAAATGTTTTGTAGAGAATTGGAAGACTAGGCAAAAGTAATAGATATACCATAAAAAAATAAGAAATAAGACACATTTTGGAGAAATATCTATGAAAACCCTGCGGCAAATAATAAAGATTCTGAATGGATAGAAGAAGTAAAAGAAACAGTAGGAAGTTTAAATATACAGGATCTGAAATGGGTTGAATTAATGGCCAGAGAAACTGAAACAAAGTTAAAAAAAGCTCCTATCTGGAAAAAAAAAAAAAAACAGGCCCAGACGCAATACCTAACTTCTAGCTAAAAGTATTAACATCTTTACATAAAGATTTAGCCCTGATTAAGAACTATTTCTGTGCTTACCCCAAACAGACACCAACCTGTTTTACAAGAGGAAAAACGATATTCCTCCTAAAAACTACAGACCAATAATATGCCTTCTGATGATGTATAAACTACAGACTGAAATTAATGCTGACAGAATTTATAGTCATTTAGAAGAAAACTCAGGGAACTTAAGAAAGTCATATGGATCAAAGGATCATTTGTTGATAAATAGTCATGATGGAGAACTGTAAAAAGGTAAAGCATCTATGTATGGCATGGATAGATTACAAAAAAGCATTTGACAGTATCCCACATTCATGGATAAAGGAGTACTTACAGATGTATATGATACACCCTGTATTGATCAATAAAACATGACAAACTATTTAGCAGCTAAGCCATAATAAAGGACAGATTATTATTCCTGGGATAAAAATTCAAATGGGGATATTCCAGGGTGACTCTTTGACAATGTTGCTCTTTTGTCTTGCCCTTAAAGCGTTAAGTTGTCTACTTAACAAGCTCCCAGACAACAAGAATGTATAAAGACTTATCTCCTTTTAGTGAATGATTTAAAACTGTATAGTTTATGAGATGAGGAGATGAAAGCACAACTGGAAGTGGTCAGAACTTTTTCTGATGGTATAAGAATGTCATTTGATCTTGATAAATGTACAAAAGTAGCATTTAAAGCAGGAAAGCTGCAGCACCAAAAAAATTCTAGCCTGGGACAGGAATGTGATATAAAGGAACTTGAGCAAGAAGGGATGTATAAATATTTGGGAACTGATGAAGGATTGACAATAAAGCATGAAAAAATGTGAACAAAACTCAGTAAAGAATATTTTAGAAGACTAAAATTAATACTGAAAATAGCCCTGACATTTAGGTACAAAGTCTAGACTATAAACCAATTTGCTCTTCCTGTTCTGACTTACAGTTTGGGTGGTATTGACTGTCCCTAAAAGATATTGGATTAGTTGGACAGGAAAACAAGAAAATGCTTCATGCTTATCAAATGATATATAAAACTCAGTGTATACCAAGATTATATATTCCTCATTCTGAAGGAGATATGTGCCTTCTAGAAACTGATTACATGTGTGTATATATATATATATATATATATATATATATATATATATATATATATATATGTTGTGTCTTTTGGCTTTTCCTGGTTAGGGGTCGCCACAGCGGAACTCCGGTCTGCTAATGATTGGCATTAGATTTTTACGTGCCAAGTTGCCAGCTCTGACGCAAACCTTCAATGAAGGTACGCCCATTCACGCATGTCTCCACGAAGAAGGCACTCTAGCTGAAAATCGAACAGGACAATGTCTTACTGTGAGGCGACAACGCTACCGCAGCGATATATATATATATATATATATATATATATGTATATATACATAGATCTGCAATCATAGGATTGCATGCATACAGTATCAACTGACCTCACCAGATCCAAAAATAGTGAAAGTTTTGAAGCATGAAGAGAACAAAACTAAGATGACTTCCTTGATCTCATAAAAAAAATTTACAGATGTATTTAGATATGCTACCAATGCATGTAACTCTGTATGAATTGCAGGAGTCACTCTGGGAACATTTTGGGTGCTTCGAAGAGCACTTTTGGCTAACATCAAAGATTAAAACAATACTAATTTCATCAGCTGTAATCATACTTTGACTTGGGAATTGGTCCATTCCTGTCAACTTATTACAAATCAAAGGCTTGGAGAAATTAAACCTACAGAATAATAACCTGAGTGAAATGCATAAACAATAAATGACATGTATTCAGATGTCACATACCACACAGATATAGCATTTACAATGTAGAGACAGTTACATACCAACTATATCAATGATTGCAATGCAGCAGCCATTGTAAACATACTAACTGCCACTGCTAAGGGAGAGGCAGAGGTGTCTGCTGTGCACTGTAGGCACACAGTGAGGCCCAGTTAATCATGAGTGGTATTTGGCTCCCTCCTCTGGAAAGAGCAACAGGACACATACTGGATAGATGTTTTTCACCTTAGATGTACAATCATATTGGGAGATGGATGTGCTAGAGGACAGCATACATACATACACGCAATGAACATTATGGCTGTTACCATCCTGGTCAGTGCACATTCTAGATGCCCACTGTAGACGTGATCGCAAAGGTATGTTCAATCTGTATACCTCATTACTTTGATGTTTCTGCAATGAACATTAATATGGAGCTTCAGACAGAGGCACAATGTACCCATTTCATAAATTTCTCATGGGTACATGCTTGCAAAGGGGAAAATGGATGCATGTGATATGCTTCCTTGGGAGAGCCATGATGCAGATTTGGCATTGTAGTGCACTGAACAATGCATCTGAGACTTGGTACCATCCCAAAAGGACATCTTGAAGGTGATACTAAACATTGCCTTAAGCTACAGCTGCTCAGGTTGACACCACATAATAGGACCCCAAATCACATCTGAGAATGCCCATAGCACCACCCAAAACTGATCCCTAAATATTATTGAATGTGTATTAGTACACTTAAAGAAGTATGCATGCAGCTTAAATAAATCCAGTGGTGCAGTGTGCAATACATATCACACAAGGTCTGGTGATTCTTGGAGGACTACTGCATACTGCACAACCTAACACTAAGCACGTGGCAGTAACATCTATGGTAGCAGCAGAATAACTTGCTAACCCAGAGAACGTGAAGCTTGAAATGACACCCAACAAGAAACCAGGTTAGCAATTTTGATTACTTGACCCCAGAAGATGAGGAACACTTTGGCATAGCATGCAGTTTACAAGAGACGTACACAATGACTAATGTAAATTCAGCAAAAATGTTGTGAGAAATTGTATCTAACTGACAGCTTGGTATAATATAAAAGTAAAGTTGTGTACACTTACCATAAATGTAGATGTTCGAGTGTATTCGCTATTGCAGTCATTACATTTGGGTAATCTGCTGGCAGGTTGCCCTCAGTCGCCTGATTAACAAAGTCTTGGGTCCTGCGTCGGTTGCTGTCCAGCCCCTCTTGCCTATTGTCTGTATCCCTAATTGCAGTCATCCCTATCAGCAGAATCTGCTTTCTGTTGGCTTAGTTCTTAGGATACTTTCTGCTACTTTATAGATATAATATTCAGTATGATTATCATTATTCACCTTAAAGGCCTGCATCCAAAATCCCAATCTCTCCTTGTTTCTTGAACATCCCCCCTTTCTATCATTATCCCTTTCCACTTTGAATTAGTTTTCTGCCTGTGCTGTGTAAAGGAACCTTAACAGTAAATACATTGAGCACATTTGGATCCTGATGGACTTCCCAAATGCAACACAGAAGAGCCTCTATGTCCTCTGCCATGTGAGCTGGTAGCAGTTCTTTCCCCAGCAGCTACTCCTATGACCTGTGAAGTTGGTGAATACAGCAACTGAACTCCCTCAAACAGCAGAAGTATGCTGATGTTGACTGGTGCCAACATCAGGGAATTCAGTTGTGGATGTGTTGTTTTTGTGCCTTCAGTGTTGTAACATTAAGATAGAGTATCGTTGTTGCATGTGGACATCTAACCTCTGAGACACCACATAAGCACTTATTACAGTCTATCCATATTGTAGTCAGTTCTTGGCAGCACACAATCCAACAGATTTCTCAAAATATGAGTACACTGGTATAGAGCATCACAATTAATGATTGTGCTAGCAAGAGCTAATGGAGCGTAACAGTGATCAGTCCGGTATGATGATATCGGAACCTGTCTGGTTGTCATTGACAGAGGTGTGGAAACACCCTAGCCCAAAGGTTCCTAGAATTTATAAACTCAAATGCTATGGAACAACTTGTTACCACTCCCACAAGAGGGGAAAACATACTGGACCTGATCATCACCAACATGGGGACTCTATGCTCCAGACTAGAAGTGTATCCCTCACTGGTAAGATCAGACCATAAACTAATCTCACTGGATATTCACATCCCGACACCACCCCCTGCCCAGAAAACCACAGTGAAAAACTTCTCTAAAGCAAATTTCACACTCCTCAAAACCGAGGTGGAATCCTTCAAAGCCCCCGGGCCTGTGGAAAATACAGCCCAGACCACAGAATCCTTTATAAAAGCATTCTATGAACACCTTCAGGAATGCATGGATCATGCAATCCCAAATAAAACCAAGACCCAATCCTCCAAAGGCAGACATCCTGTCTGGTGGACCCAAGCCATAAACAAACTATACAATAGAAGGAGGAAGCTACTACATGATAGAGCAAAATCCCAAAAAGGGAAGGCATCTCTGATCAGTATTAGCAAAAAACTACGGGCACTCATAAAATCATCTAAGGCCAGCTTCGAGAGAAAAATTGCACAGGACACTAAGGATAATCACAAGACTTTCTTTAGTTATGTTAGGAACCTGGGTGGGAATTCCCAGATATGCTCAGAATTAATCCAAAATGACAAAAAATACACCGAACGCACAGACATTGCCAACATCCTAGCTGACAGGTTCAGCGCAAACTTCTCCACCCCCCCACCAAAAGGGCAAATATCTATCCCAGAAGAGTGCTGCCCCCCTGACATCTCAGATGCTCAGGTAAGAGCCGTCCTCTCCAAAGCGAAAAACACAGCATCAATGGGACCAGACGGTGTCCCAGGCTGCGTCCAACATGAACTCCAAGAAGAGCTAAACCCAAACATAAAACTACTGTTCAATCTCAGCCTTACTACAGGATATGTACCAAAGAGTGGCATACAGCAACAGTGGTCCCTCTCCACAAAGGTGGTGCCTCAATGGATCCTGGAAACTATCACCCCATAGGCCTGACTAGCTTGGTCTGCAAAGCTATGGAAAGGATCATAATGGACCTCATAAATAAAGATATTGGGGACCTACAGACACTGGATCCTACCCAGTTCAGCTTTGTTAAGGGCAGATCCTGCCTCTTAAACCTGGTCGATTTCTTTGAAACAGTCACCAAGGCCATTGATGAGGGGAAGGTGGTCCACACAGCCTACCTGGACCTTGCAAAAGCCTTTGATACAATACCCCACTCGGGCATTATAGATAAGCTCACCAGTTTAAATATAAACCCCTATGTCACTAGATGGGTTGCAAACTGGCTCAAGGACAGAGCCCACATGGTTAGAATTGCTGGAGCCATGTTAGACTCCAAACCAGTTACAAGTGGCATCCCACAAGGCTCAGTCCTGGGACCTCTCTTGTTCGGTATATATTTCTCAGAGGTACAGGCCAACACAGAAGGACTGTGGCTGACCAAGTTCGCAGATGACTGCAAACTGGGCGCCATAATCGACTCTTCAGCCGACACAAGCATCCCCCAAAAGGGCCACATAGAAACAGACAACTGGTGCCAGAGCCATGGCCTCAAGCTAAACGCCAAAAAGTGTATAGTCATCCCCTTTGGCAAAAACAAAGTGCCCACAAATTACCACATAGGTGGTAATCCATTAAGTACAGAAGAAGTAATTAGGGACCTGGGGACCCAGGTTGATAGCAGTCTCTCATTTGACAACCACGTGGCCAAAGTGGTTAGAAAAACATTTTATATAGCCCACCTAATCATGAAGGGATTCACATCTAGATCAGGGGAGGTCATCATGCCTCTTTACTCATCCCTCATCAGGCCCATAATTGAGTACAATGCCCCTTTTGGGATGTACCTTACCAGACACCTACAGCGACTGGAAAGACCCCAAAAGTACCTCACCAAGAGGATCAAAGGGCTCAATCAGATGCCATATGCTGCCCGGTTAAAGAAACTCCAGCTCTACTCAGTGGCATACCGCCTGCTCAGAGGCGATCTGTGCCTGATGTATAAAGCCATGTCCAACCCGGAATTAATGGACATGCTGCACCTCAGAGAATCCAAATCTCATCGAGCTACACATTCGAGAGACTTGAACCTCAGTACCGAAATAAATAGGACATGCTGGAGGGACAGATTCATAATCCAGAAGGCTCCCTTCACTCTGTAATAAAATCCCAGTCCAGGTTAGGCAGAGTCCCTCACTGACTCTCTTCAAGAGGAATCTTGATGAGTGGATGGGAGATTGTAGGTTTACCCCGGGTATCACTTCTGTGTCATGGTTAGACAGAGGCACAGTATACTAACCTCGAAAAGGGGCATAGCAAAATAAATTTAAAATGGTTGGCGAAAGCCAAACACACTCTGGCTAGGCTTATAAATGCCTTAGGGCAGATAGCCTAGTATGAACCTGTGAACCTATGAAAGGCATGCCCACATGCATCACTGTCTACCATATCATGGACTAAAATACTTGAAGCTTTTCTAGCCTTATGTGTCACTCCCAAACTGAACCGTGTATCGGTAACCATGTGCGCAGCCCACCTACAGAAGCATCTAATGATCAGCAGCATATAAAAACGTGGCATGTTGTCTAAGATTCAGAATGGGCTGTGTCACCTTCATGCAATGTGGCAGGAGTTTGATGTCTCTGTACTGCCCGCTGTTGCGGATGTCCCATTTGTTCTTACACACTGGCATGAGTATGCAGCTATTATCCCCTTATTACCCCCTTGCAACATTATTTACTGCACTGCTGACCATTGACAGGGCAGTAAATGCATCAGACCCTCTAGTATTAAGGTTAGGCTGACATTCAGGCTGTAAATCATCAGTCATATGTGCCTATGTCTGTTGAAACACACCAGCTTTGCACTGTAATCTGACATCTGATATAAAGAAACAATATCTCTAGGCATCCACCTCCTTACACCACAAAAAAAATTATTTTGTGTCAGCAGGTGGTTCAGATGTAGCAGACACAAGTTCATATTCACCTGAGAATACGTAACCACCTTGTGAGGACACTGCATTATTCATATATACAATAAAAGATAACTATAAGAGAAGCTCACATGATCTGCAATATTCACCCTCCCTTGACTCTAAGAGCACCAGCATGAACAGTTGTGGGACCAGGCTTGGGAAGTACTATAATCAGCTGTGAGGGCCATGTCCTGAGATTTCAAATGATCTGATTTGTTCCTGGAGGTGTATGTCCTTGACTGCCCTCTTCATCCCATACTTCATATCATTCACCTTCCTCCTTCAGTCAGTAGTCAGGCATGCATACCCACATCAGCCCACCTATAATTCTGTGGATCATTATTACTTCAGTGGTCCATGATGTTATGCATGTCTATATGGAGAGCATTTATGAGAACCTCATTCTTCTCCTCTGTAAAACATACCTTCTTTTTCCTTTCAGATATGCCTATATGTAAAGAAATTTTACATCAGTAACAATACTTACCTTAAAGTGCCACAACTTGCATCCAGTAAATGGCACCCAAATCTAGCTGCAAACAAATCAACAATTTGTACAATAAAAAAAAAAAAACTGTGATATCGCTATGATGTCAAAAAGAACAGAGAAAAGCCTCCATGTCCCCTGCCATACGTAGGTTCTTGTACACATGTTTACACAGCAGCACTCATGTTACATTTGGATTCTTTATCTGAGTCCTTAACGAATTATGCAATGCATCTACACATATGTAATTATTGTAACACAGTTGCACAGTAACACCAGTGTTGTACTGTGTTGTCTTGTAGGCGACATATATTGATGGTGCAGGACCAGGGCATGTTACTCATCAAGTGTGTAAAAGGAATGGAAAATACATTTCTTTATATGCCACATTCTGTAAAGCACACATGCAGCATGCAAACATTACACAAATTCACCACAGTGTACGATACACAGCATCATCATCATCACCCTCCCTTTTCCATTTTTTACATGGGATAAGGGGTATCGTGTTAACTGCTACCATCTCTCTTGATTCAATGCCACACTCCTATCTTCTTTGACAGTCATGCCTGGCTGTCACAGATCTTCTTTCACACAATCCATTCACATCTTTGCTGGATATCCTTGTTTCCTCTTATATTCTTCCTGTTTGTCACAGATCTTCATCACTATATTGTTTTCTGCTTTTCTGCACATGTGCCCGAACTACTCTAATCAGTTTACTTTGATCTTTTCTGCAATTGGAGCTACTTTGGCTTTTGTTCTTATGTCCACATTTCTTTTTCTGTCCCACAGAGTGCATCCTACCACTCATCTCAGGCACTTCATTTACACCACCTCAAGCTTCTTCATCTGTTCTGCCTTTATTGCCCAGGTTTCTGTACCATACAGTAATACTGGTCACACCACTGTTTTGTACACCTTACCTTTCAGCTTCTTTGACATTCTTCTGTCATAGGCTCCACCTGAGACTCTATGCCATTTGGCTGCAGCCCCTCTGATTCTAGCTTTGACCTCTTCATTTAGACTTCCCTTCTCCTCAACTACCCTTCCCATGCACTTGAAACTATTTACCTGTTCTACTATATTCCCTCTTATCTCAATCCTTAGCTTCTTCTTACTTCCCCAGTATGCTGCCATCATCACTGTCATATCTGTGTTTAGTTTCATCCCATGTGCCTTCAGTTTTGCATTCCGTTCCCCTGTCCTTTGCTGAAGTTCTTGCTCAGAGTCTACCTGTAATGCCACATCATCTGCATGCAGCAACTTTTTTGATCTGTCCCCTCTGACCTGTTTGCTAATATAGTCCATCACCAGTATGAATAGCAGTAAGCTCAGATCTGAACCCTGTTGCACCTCCACTCCCACTGGGAACCTTTCTGTGAGACCAAACACTGTTCATGCTTGATGCTTGAGTCATTGGATCTTTGTACATAGCCTGCACTAATTCTACCAGTATTTCTGGGACTTTGAACCACTGCAGCACTGTCAGAATCAGCTTTTTTGGGACCTTGTCGTATACTTTCTCCATGTCTAGGAATGCCTAAGTGGTCTCTTTCCTTATCTCTAGTTTTTTTTCAAATATCTGTCTCACTACAAGGATCAGGTCAGTTGTGCTAAATCCTGATCTGAATACAAACTGCTCATCTTCCATCTTATATTTTAATACTCTGCATATCTGTTTATCAGTCACCCTCTCCAGAACTTTCATGCAATGTGGCAGGAGTTTCATGCCTCTCTACTACCCGTAGTTGCTGATGTCCCCTTTGTTCTACACCATCATGAGTATGCTTATTATCTGGGCATCTGGGATATGCCTTTCTCTCCACACTGCTATGAGTACCTTCAGGAGCCATTTCTCTCCTATCTCACCCAGCATCTTTATCATATCTGCTGTGACCTCATCTGAGCCTGCTGCTTTCTCTGACTTCATTTTCCTTAGTGCTATTCTTACTTCCTCTAGGGTGGGCTTTTCTTCCTCTCTCATTGTAGGCTGTTTCTGGGGCAGTACAATTTTTGTGGGGTTTTCTTCATTCAGAAGCTATTGAAAATGCTCTTTCCATCTGCCTTTGATGTCCTTTGGACTGGTGAGCAGGTTGTTGCTGGCATCCCTTATGAAGGGCATCTGACTATCTTCTTTATCTTTATGCCTTTGCTTTGCAACCTGATCTGGTTTCTTTGTGCCCCCTACTGAATCCCTTTCCAGAAGTTGGTAGAGGCCTCTGATGCCCTGTTCATTGCTATTGCATCTCCTTTCTTAGCCTCTTTGTTAGCCAACCAGTATTCCTTCATAGCCTGGTTGGCCTTTTCTATCTTACAATTTTTACTGCACTCTTTCTTTCTTCTGATGACTTCCTGGACTTCTGCATTCCACCACCAGCTTTCCTTATGTACCCAATTTCCATACCTGGATCAGCCACATATCTGTTCTATAGTCCTCATAAATGCTGTTTTGAGGTACTGCCATTCTTATTCAACTTCACCTATTTCATGCTCTTCTTGGGGTGCTAGAACTCTGAGTAATTCCTTGAACTGTTGTACTTTCTATCCAGTCAACCTCCAGATCTTCAACCTGGTCTATGTTGACCTCAGAGCCTTCTCTGACCACTTCTTGCAGCTGATTGTGGTAAACAGTGATTTATGCTGTGGGCTGCCTGTTTCACTGGGGATGAATTTGCAATTACTGATTGTATCCCAGTGCCCTTTCCTTACTAGGAAGAAGTCTACCTGAGTTACATGTTGGCCATTCTTGTAAGTGATCATGTGTCTGTCTCCCTTTCTGGACCAAATGTAGACTACTATAAAGCCATTTGCCAGAAATAAGTCTAGAATGGCCTCCTTCTTTATTCCTGTTGTCCCACTCATGTGGATCCAGGCAGTCCTCATATGCTGTTTCTTTCTGTCCCGATATGTGCATTCAAGTCACCCATTATCAAGACCAATTCATGTTGTCCTGTCTTATCTAGTAGGTCTTGCAACTGCTGTCTGAATGCACTCTTTTCCTCACTATCACAACCCTGATGTGGGGCATAGGCTGAAATTATGAACACTGCCCTATGATTACACTGAAGGCTGACTGCCATGAGTCCGTCACTTATTCTGATTATATCCTTCACTGGCCTCTGAAGCCTCTCTTTCACTACAATTCCCAAACCATTTCTCGCCTGTTCTGCTCCTGAGTAGTAGACTCTTATCCCAAGCCAAATGTCTTTGCTGCACTGCCCTTCCATCTTGTCTCTTGGATACACAGGATATCCAGCCTCCTCCATGTCATCATGTCATCCACTTCCAAGCTGCATCCTGTCAGTGAATTTACATTAATTGTAGCAATTCTCAGTTAATTTTTTGGCAAGTTGATTAGTTTTGCTCAACAGAGATATTCCAGATAACCCAGGCTGGGCAACAAGACACTGGCCAACTGGCAGTTTATTAACTCATGGCTGCTGGATTGTGTCTTAATTTCTGTAACTAATTATACTGTGACTAGATTAAGATTAGGAATGGATTTAGCTCTCTAACATGATTAAATAAGTAAATCAGAAATAAACAAATAACACGAGTATATTAATATAATTGCATGCATTGCAAGAAACTGGATGCAGAAAACACTTGTTGAAGTTTGTAAGTTACACATTTATTGTAGGAAAAAAACAACAAAAAAATTAATAGTCTGAATAAAGACACATTAAACAGAACCTTTTTAAAAAGATGTGTACTTGTGACCAGCTGGCAATAAAATCACAATGTTTCACAATATGAAATAAAACCAAAATGTCATTTTTCTTTTTGTAGCCTGAAAGACTAATGAACAGTCGTCACAGTGGTGTGATGTCACCACTTCTAACGCTTCTTGCGTTTTTCTAATTCACAGTAGTCTTTTTCCCATTTAGTAACAGAACACTTATTCACAATTGCATAACAGTTTCCTTTCTCCCTTTCGTTGCAGCAGTAGGGATGGTTAACAAAACTCTTGGTTCTTCTTTTTTATTGCAGCAAAAATAACAAGTGATATATACAGTTCTCCTTCCTCTCTCTTTGTAGCAGTATGGACAAGTTCGCTCTTCTTTTTTCTGCTGCATCAGTAGGAACAAATAAAAAAGAATTGTCTTGCTCTTCTCTTTCTGATACTGTAGTATTGAAAGCCAGTCTTGCCCAAGTGAGAGACAAAAGTCTTACAAACGGCTAAAAGTTAATTCACATTTTGTTGAGATTTTCTTTGAAAGATATTAAAATCAAATAGAAGAAGAATAAACAATGGTCTCTCAGGAGCTCTGCACACTAAGGCATGGAAAGTGCTTAATAAAGTAATAGTTCAAATGCAAGTAGGGTGCTTTGGCGACAATGATTCTCAATAAAGAGAAAAAAAAAACTCTTTCTTCTCCTCACCACTCTTATAGAAAATGAAGCATCTTATTCTCTAACTCTTTCAAGATACTCCTGTCCCAATAGAAGTGTACACCTGTTCCTTCTAGGCTTTCCAGACTCTTCCAGAGTGCTATCTGTGAGTTCATTAGATACCATTATTTCTATCATATTGATTCTGACCACTAATTACATAGGTAGCTCCCTCTAAACTTAATTAGCTGCCTATCTGCTGGGAATTTAAAGGATGAATGACCTAGCATACTTCATCTAAATTTTAACACCTGTGGAACCTTCAGTCATTCTAAATCTCATCTGCCTAGTAGTCCTATGTTTGCCTACTGAAATTATCTGAACAGCCATCACACTATCTGACAGGTGGCCACCTAGCTTGAAGCTACTGACTCTGAGCTAACAAGATTGAATGTGAGCCCTGGACACAACATCTGTATCGTGATACATTCACTGGGCCAGTACTGGATCTTGAACCAGAATGGTTGAAAATGTAGGGCTTATGGGTAAAGCTTAACATTACTATCCTTCTGCTGATGAAGCCACTCAAAGGAGGCATGATCTGTAAAGAGACTGAACTCCCAGGTCAACAGGTAATACCTAAGGGTCCCAGTTGCCCATTTGATTGCTAGGCATATACATTCTGTGGTGCAATATTTATTATCTGCCTTATTTACCTTCTTATTTGTATAGCAAATCAAGTGTTCTCCTGTCAGACTGCTGTGTAAGACTTGACCCCTGATCAACCTCATAGGCATCAGTATTTAACATAAAGGGTTTGAAGAAGTCAGGAGACACCAGAATTGGATCTGCTTAGATACTATGTTTCGGTGTCTTAAAAACTGTTTCTACTTCTGGAGTCTCTACAACAGAAGAAAGAAGCTGTTGCAAAAAAGAGTAAAATCCCATGGCTGGAGGAACTTCCTGGTCAACCTCAGTAAGAAGCTGAGATCCCTCATAAAATCCTTCAAAGCTAGTTACGAAAACAAAATCACCACTGACTCTAAAGACAAACACAAAGCATTCTATAGCTATGTCAAGAATCTCAATGGCAACACTCAGATCTGCTCTGAGTTACAGCGCAATGGCACTAAATATACAGAACCAACTGATATTGCCAACATCCTGGTAGATAGGTTCAGTGCTAACTCTACCCCCCCTTACCCCCTAAAGGGCCCATCTCTATACCGGATGAATGCAAAGTTCATGTAATCATGGCTGCACAAGTAAAAACCACACTCTCCAAAATCAAGAACACAGCATCCATGGGACCTGACAACATCCCAGGCTGCATTCTACATGAACTACAGAATGAACTGACACCCCACCTAAGCATCATGTTCAATCATAGCCTCAGCTCAGGCTTTGTGCCCACTGAATGGCACACAGTGATGGTTATCCCACTCCACAAAGGGAGAGCCACCACGGACCCCGGGAACTACCGTTCCATTAGCCTAACGAGCCTGGTCTGCAAGGCCATGGAATGTATCATCATGGAACTTATAAACAATGACATTGGTAATCACCAAACTCTGGACCCCACCCAGTTCAGGTTTGTAAAAGGCAGATCATGTCTCCTAAACCTGATTGACTTCTTTGAAGCAGTCACCGAACTGTGGACGAGGGTAAGGTGGTTCACACAGCCTATCTAGATCTCGCCAAGGCTTTTGACACCATCCCCCACTCTGGAATTATAGATAAACTCACTAAACTAGGTATAAATCCTTATGTCACAAAATGGGTTGCCAACTGGCTTACTGACAGAACCCACACTGTGAAAGTAGCAGACTCCAAATCCGACTTCCGACCAGTGACAAGTGGAGCACCACAGGGTTCAGTCCTGGGTCCCCTCCTGTTTGGTATCTACTTTTCTGAAGTACAGGCTAACACAGAAGGTCTTTGGCTAATAAAGTTCGCAGATGACTGCAAACTAGGAGCCTTAATTAAAACTCCTAACGATGTGGACATCCTACAAAAGGGCCTCACTGAGACAGATGCCTAGTGTCAAAGCCATGGCTTCAAGCTCCATGCCAGAAAGAGTGTTGTCATCCCCTTTGGTAAAAACTCTGTACCCATCAGCTACCACATAGGTGCTAGTCTACTTAACACTGAAAGTGTGATAAGGGACCTTGGAACACAGGTGGACAGTAGTCTCTTCTTTGATAATCACATCACCACAGTGGTCAGGAAATCTTTCTACATGGCACACCTCATCACAAAAAGTTTCTCATCCAGGAAAAAAAGAAGTCATTGTTCCCCTCTACTCATCATTCATTAGACTCATTATAGAGTACAATGCCTCTTTTGGTATTTTCCTCACAAGACATCTACAACAACTGGAAAGGCCGCAGAAATACCCCACAAAGAGGATTACTGGCCTCAAACAGATGCCCTATGCAGACCGTCTCAAAAAACTCCAACTTTACTCCATCGCATATCGCCTACTCAGAGGCAATCTCTGCCTAAGATACAAAGCTATGTCAAACCCAGAGCTGTTGGACATGCTCCACTTAAAGAAATCCCAATCCTTCTGAGCTACATGTTCTAGGGACCTAAACCTTGTCACCACAATAAACAGAACATGCTGGAGGGATAGATTCCTATCCCAGAGACTTCCCATACTCTGGAACAAACTACCTGTCTATATCAAACAAAGCTCCTCATTAGCACTCTTCAAGAAAAATCTTGATGACTGGGTGGGGAATATGACATTCACCCTGGGGTTCACCTCTGTGGCTCTGCTTGACAGGGGCACAGGAGAATTATTTTCTTGGTTGGCGAAAGCCAGGGTACCTTTTTGGCTAGGCTTGAATAGGCCCTAGCGCCAATAGCCTAGTACCTACCTATGAACATATGAACCTATGAGTCAACTTAACCTTATCAAGTCCCCTTGGTGAGGGTGGTTATAAAGCAGCAAACTGTAGCAATGTCCAAAATAAATTTTCTTTAATAACCAGCAAATCCCAAAAAACTCAAACTTGATTTTTACTTTGGGGCCATTTCTCTATGGCTTCCAGTTTTTCTTTTTGAAGTTTAATCAGACTCCAGCTTATAATGCTTCCTAAGTACTTACTTTGGTCATGCCTTAATAGGTTTAATACTGTTTGGACTTTGGGAACTGGGAATACCAGTCTGTGTAGTGAATCACAACATCAACAAGGTTGGTTGGAGTATAGTTTTGGTGGGATTTACTTTACCCAACAGTCTTTGAAACATGGATGAAGTTCTTTGAAGACTAAAATGTAGCATTGTATACTGGAAAAAGGCCTTCTCTCATGAAAATAAACCTACCCCTCAGCTGTCCAGATTTTCACCGAATGTCCAGATTTTTGCCTCATATTTGTAGTCTGTCCTTATAAAATTTGTAGTTTTGTGCCAAATTACTGAGAATTAAAGTCAGTAAATAATTATGTACATTTGAGTTTTGTACTTCAAATCCCTCTGAAAATGCTTGTTATCACAAATCCTGTTATTGTAGCAATTTTTAACTTTATAGGAGAAATTTTTAAAAATATGTCCCTATTTTTGGACCTTTGCCCTCCATTATTTTAGGCTTTGTCCAGATTTCAAGTACTAAGAGGTTAAGAGGTATGGGCAAAAGATGTTTTCTACTTGAAGTCATGTGATAGAAGGATTTGCCAGCAAACCTTGGTTAAATGTGTAGAATAGTGAGATACCAAGCCTTCCTCAATTGTTGCACATGTTCATCTCCCCAGAACATAGGACAGGTGTTGATCTTTGATATACAGGCTGATTTTTGAAAATGATTACAGCACTGTTCCATTCAATATCTGATTTCTCAGTCACCACAAGCTTTAGCTCTTTTTCCTTTCTTCCCACATGGCCTGCCTTTTGCGCTTCAGGTATACTTTAAGACCTGAAATTCACCTACACTCAGCTTTATCTTTGTTAGGTGGGTAATGTGATCATTTGACCCATTAAGTCTGGAAACTATCTTCATTCCTTAAAAATAAATTCTAGGACCTTTTGCTTTTTGGGCTTTAGAGAAGGTATCATCATGAACTACTTGAGGAACTGAGGCAATTGGCTTCTGTTGTTCCTGGCTGTCCACACTTGACCATGTTCCTGCACCACTGACCTCTGCCTCCTTCCACGGCTTTAAGACATTAATGTGGTAGATTTGTTTGGCATGTCTTTTCTTCACTTATTTTACCCTGTAGTTCATTTTATTAAGCTTCTCAAAATACTGTATGTACATTTCCACTTAGCTAAAAATGCATTTTCTCTGGTGGGGACCATGACTAGGATTTGTTCTCCTACCAGAAATTATTTTTGATGGGTGCTCCAGTTATATACTCCTCAATGGTTAATTTGAGCCTTTCTCACACAGTCTTATTTTAGGCAGTACCATTTGCTTTCTTTTCTGAATACTGTTATAGTGCTAACTATGATTCTAAAAGGGGCTTCATCATCCTCCCAGGTTTCCTTGCCTATGTTTAACAGTTGCCTGTTCACTGCTCATATAACAATTTGAAAGGGATTAAGCCAGAAGAAGCCAGTGGAACCATCCTTATAGAAAGCCTGACATCTTCTTCTTCTTTCAGCTTTTCCCGGTTAGGGGTCACCACAGCAGATCACATGTCTGCTCATGATTGGCAGTGGAGTTTCACGGTATCAAGTTGCCAGCCTAGCACCCAACCTTCCACAGAAGGCACACACATGCACTCACACTTAGGGCCAATTTAGAGTGTCTAATCCACCTACAGCATGTCTTTGGGATGTGGGAGGAAACCAGAGCACCCAGAGGAAACCCACGCGACCACAGGGAGGACATGCAGACTCTGCACAGAAGGCATCCCAGCTGAGGATCGAACCAGGGAACCTCTTGCTGTGAGGTGAAAACGCTAACCGCTGCACCACCATGGCTGCCCCTATAGAAAGCATGACACATAGTGTAAAAATTAGCCCTAGTTAAGGTTCTTCTCAGCCTTTCTACTAACTGGTTCATTTGTCCATAGACAATGAGGTCCAAAATTGTTTTACCTGAAAGGGCAGGCAAAAATGCTTCATAACAGTGGGCATGAATGGGATGCCCTTGTCCATTAAAATTTCCTCTCAGAACTGGAAAACAAACTTCCTAGTGATGGACATAGAATTGGCCTTGAGAAAGGAAACAGCATCAGGGAAATGGGTAGCATTGTCCAGTACAAGCAAGATATATACTGATAGCTATTAGTGGACTTGATCGGAAGCCCTACAATGTCCACAACAATGCATTATATGGGAACGCATCTTATTAGCATTGGTTCTAATGCTTTTTTTAAATGTGGTGATGTGAACGGTTTTCTGACATTGCAGACAACTAGCACAGAAATGGTCTCTTTCATAATTCCTTTCCAATAAAAGTTGGCGATTATCTGAGTTTTATCTTCATTCTAAGACAACTATGTAAAATATGTCTGCAAGTGGTTTTAATTACAATGGCTCCCTTATCGATTCAAATTTGACTTGGAACTCCTTTATGTCCCTCTGCATTAAGCCAAGCACCATTCTTCT
Organism: Protopterus annectens; assembly: GCF_019279795.1. Taxonomy (NCBI): domain Eukaryota; kingdom Metazoa; phylum Chordata; order Ceratodontiformes; family Protopteridae; genus Protopterus; species Protopterus annectens. Next base: position 387,269,435 of record NC_056726.1, read on the forward strand.
AGGAGACTTCACACTACCCTCCACTAACTGGGGGATCTGCACATCTTCAAACACGTATCCCCAAACATTGCTGGACTTAATCATTACAAAAGTGTTGGGCCAGTTAGTTCTCACCCCAACCAGGGGTGGTAAAATCTTAGACCTACCATCACGGAACAGCTTTGCTGCTATCAATTGCCATTTCCTTTGTAGATCTTAGACCACAAATTAAACACTTTGACATGAGGTAAAGCCTCTTCCTATAATTATGTCATGACCGAGGTATGACACTACCTCTGCTCGGTGTAATACTATCCCGATTTGAGTCTATATCCTTATTTGGGTAATTCTCATCACCTTTTTTCACCATGAATGTAGATAATATCTATGTTTTTATTGAGGATGTGGACCTTCCTTTTACAATGGTACTGGGATCTGACTTGTCATACTAAAAGAGTCTAACACTCCCTGTAGCTGTTGGCCATCAACTTTTAGTAACTATTTTGTTGGCTTACTTGTGGCACAATTACACAAGGTTGTTTCCACAAGTCTTGTAGTAGTGCAATTATATTTTATGGCCTCACGTTCTCCTTTTATGGCACTGCTTGCTTGTTGCGTGTCTCCTGTGTAACTTTCCTACAGTACTTGACTACATGACCTTGTTCCCCACATTAAAACCAAGTTATAAGAGACAAACAGCCCTTTGCATTAGGGCTGGCTTCTTCAACTAATTTACTAGTGCTTTTCTTAAACATGCATTCATAACACAATACCCTCTTACCCTCTTTAACACCATCATAAACTCTTCTAAGTTCTGGAGATCAGCCTGACATACCATTTGCTTGATAGTATTGAGCAGGATTGTCATAAATCAGTTTATAATTAATATTTTCAGCATTATCTGTTTGGAATTGTGTCATTCAGTGTCCATCCAATATTTGGCTATATGCTTTAGTTCACATATCCGAGTCATTACTGTCTGATTGGGGTATTGATTCTGCATCTACCACCATTTCCTCAGTGGCAGGCAGCAGTGGTCTGTAAAAGCTGCTGTACTGTCATTATGGGCTATAGAATAAGTATATTAGAGAAATTAATACTTAGTACCACAACAGTGCATGATACAAGAGTCAAACATGTCCTCCAGGGCTGTACCATTGGCTGGTTCAGGTATGAGAGAACCAAAACAGGGCTGCAGAAGCTGCTGCCTGTGTTGACACCTCTCCACCCATGGAGTCTCCCACTAGTGTAGTGTGGTGCATACAAAAAAAAAAAGACAGAAGACACACCACATTGCAGGGCAACAGTCTCTGACTTTGTTTTTACCTAAGCTGGTAGCTATGACTAGATCCATTGTGCAGGCAGTTGATTGTGGGGTGAAAACTTGGATTATGAGTAACACTGGTGGTCCCATCTCTGTTCAACCACCAAAGGATCTCGATTTTATATTGAGTCCAGAATCCAATCTTTCGGAAGTGTCAGAGTCTGATCAGTCAATTGACTTTGTGGATGAACAGGATCAGAAACCCAAACAGATGTTTTCTTTTTCCCAAATGCTGGCTAGATTTAGGGATGTATTAATTTGGGAGCAATCACTGGCTACTCCTGAGATCAACAGGGTATATGATCTTTTGGATGATGAGGCCCTGAACATGGTGATTTTCCCTCCTTTAATCCCAGTGTTGGAGGATGTTTTTAAGAAAGCTTGCAATTCTCCTCTGCTGAATGAGTGTCTGACTAAAATAGTTTAAGAAATTCAGGGTGTGCTTGGACATGCCTGTCCTCTAAGCCCCCTTGTCAGTGGAACTTGTGTCTATGTCCCTATTGACCTCTTCCAATAAAAAGACTATGTCTTCATTAATCCAAGTCCATTCAGACAAGCTAAGCAAGTGACTAAAATTTCAGGGTAAAAAAGTCCAGTGCAGTCCATCATGGTAGCTTTTAAAATGCTTAACTACTAGTGTTTTATGTGGAGGTTTGTGTTGATGTGTGTGAATAGTTTAGACAAGTTTGTTGCATTGTCACCTACTGAGCAAAAAAGTCTGTCAAAGATATTGTTTCTGATGTTTTTCATGTATCTATCCCCGCTTTAAAGAGTACCTAGGAGGGGGAAAATACTGTTTTCACAAATGCAACAATATCAGTGGTGATAAGTAGGTATGCTCTGATGAGTTATACAATGAGATTATAAATGCCTCACTTGATTCTGATTGATTGTTTGATACAGCAGCTAATCAGATCCTTAAACACTGGGATGATAGATGTGGACAAATGCAAGCATTGTCGAAAATGTTTCATATTCCCAGGTTTCCCTATAATAAGCAGGACAATTTTCAGATGCCCAACAAAAATAAGTCCCTGCTGAACAAAAAACAAGGCATCAGAAGGAAATGTCATAATGTGAACTCTGCCAAACCTAACAAGAGGGGTTCCTTTCCCAAAAAGTATAAATCCACCTTTCAACCTATTACTATGCCAAGGCATAACACCTGTCTTTTTCAAATTCCCCAAGGTGCCCTGTCTGGAAAGTTAGCACTCAACAAGGTGGCTTGGCTGTCAGTGGTTTCTGACAAGTGAGTTCTTAACATCACTGGCAGTGGTTTTGGTAGCAGTGGAAGCAACACCCTCCACTGTTCAAGGGGGTTCCCCCAAACCCACTGGACAAGATTTTGTTATTTCCTCCTGTACTATGGCAAATACAGGACTCTAGGGTCATAAAAATGGTTCATCCTTCACAGGGAATGAAAGGTTTCTACTCTGCAATTTTCCTGGTTCCCATAAAAGAGCTATTGTAGATATGGGTGTTAGACCTATCCTTTATGAATACCTTTGTCAAGGTCACCAAGTTCTAGATGCTCACCAGGCAGACAGTGCTTCCTGTTTTAGGACCACTGCTTCATGGTGAACCTGGACTTGAAGGATGTGCATCATTATACCCCCACTGCTCATTGCTTCAGGAGGTATCTGAGATTTGTAGTGCCTTGTTCACACTATCAGTTTTTTGCATTACCTTTTGGCTGTCCATTGCACCTCAAGTGTTCACCAAATACATTGCTCCGGTAGTTGCTCAATGTCTGACTCTCGGCATTCAGATTTTATTTACTTGGACAACTTTCTGATCTGTGCAGAGTTTTGTATTCAGGTGTTTGGAATCACTACAGAAGGTCTCAAACTTAATCTCCATCTTGGGTTCAATCTGAACCTTTGGAGGGCATGCCTGACTTTTTTGCAAAGACTTGCCTTCCAGGGATGCTTAATCAACACCGACAAAAGTATGGCCTTTCTTCCTAAAGACAAGGTGCTATTTTACAAGATGTTGTTTCAAGAATTCTCCAGGTAGAATGTCATGTTGGCGCAGTGGTGGGACAGAGCAGTGGTGCAGTGTTTAGCATTATCGCCTTACAGCAAGAAGTTCACCAGTTTGATTCTTGGCTGGGGTGTCTTCTGAGCAGAGTCTGCATGTCCTCTATGTGTTCATGTGGGATTCCTCTGGGCACCCCAGTTTCCTCCCACATTCCAAAGACATCCAGTAGGTGGATTGGACACTCTAAACTGGCCATAGGTGTGATTGTTTCTGCAAGTGTGTGGTGCAGGTGAACTTCCATGTCAGGGCTAGCCACCCAGTGGTGTAAACCTTGACTTTAGATGATTGTCACTTCTGAAGTGACACCCTGACCCCATGTTCAAAAATGGGAAAAGGGGTTGAGGATGGATGGAAACTGTTCATTTGCAACCCTTTGTCATCAGGACCAGTCTGAAACAGCTTAATTAGAATCATGAGCACTTTTGTGATGCTGTGGGAGTTCTAAAATTCTAAGAACTGTCCAGGTTATGTCTTCCTGTATAAAAGTAAATAATGATAATATTTGGAATCATATGCTAAGATGTCAATAAATATAGCAATAACCTACGCCTGGGTGTGGGTAATGCTGGATTTACCCACGGTTGGTGTGGTTTGGTCATGAGGGTGAAGCCCGAGTGGCCAAACAAAGACAACCGTGGGTAAATCCAGCATTGCTCACACCCAGAAGTGGATTATTGCTATTATACAATGACATTATTTAAGAAAAAAAATAATTACTTTTCTTAAATAATGGTATTGTATAATGCCTCCTTGCTGCCCTTCCGCAGCTGTCTGGTATTCTGTGGCAGTTCTGATGTACTGCGCATGCGTATACTTACGCAGTACATCAGAGCTGTGGGGAAAAGCAACAGAAGAAGCAAGATCTCCTTTGCTTTTTACAACCTGTCTCACTATGTTAAATGAGTTTAACATAGCGAGACAGCTTTAAAAAAAGCAACGGAGAATCTTCCGTTGCTTTTTTTAAAGCTGTCTCGCTATGTTAAACCCATTTAACATAGCAAGAAAGTTTTGAAAAAAGCAACAGAGAAAGCAAGATCTCTGTTGCTTTTTAAAGTGTCTCGCTATGTTAAATGGGTTTAACATAGCGAGACAGCTTTAAAAAAAGTAACGGAGATGCTCCTGTGCTTTTTTTGAAGCTGTCTCGCTATGTTAAACTCATTTAACATAGTGAGACAGGTTGTAAAAAGCAATGGAGATCTTGCGTTCTCCGTTGCTGTAAAAAAAAAAAAAAAAAGAGTTATACTAATGGAAAAAATCCGGGCGACTGGACCTTTTTCCATTACTATAACTCTGATTTACAACGTGCACACTGACCAATCAGCGTGCACGTTTTGGAATATTAATGGGGGGTCTTTGTATAATACAAGTTAGATAACAAGCAAAAGACAGTGCATTGCATTCCAAACCACTGTCAGTTATTAAATAGTTATGAATACTTGCAGCATGCAAAAACGATAGTTTATATACTAGCCTATAGAATGACACTTCTGATAAAAAAATTTAGGATTGTGTTTCTTTGTTTTTGTCTTTTTTTTAATGATACCAAAACTTAATATCTCAGAGCAATTTATTGTGCAAAGTTTGAATCTTGAAAGATTTTTCAGATGTTTGTTCAGATACTATTAGACATAACATTTAAGGAAACATGGGACTGATTCTAATAGTAGTACTAGATTAAAGACTATAAAATATATAAGGGTAAATATAAATGTTCTTTTATATGACAGTCTGCACTAGGATTAGAGCTAAAATATAAAACCTAGGAATATAATAATAGTACAAGACATAGTATACAAACAGAAATGGAATGAGATCAGAGTAAGTAAATATGTATTTAGTTAAAGAATATGAATATACCTACAAGGGTGGGAGGTTGACATAGTGGTTCAGGTGTTTACCTTATAAGCACAATGGCCCATAAGGATAGCGAGTCTGGTATTAATTTATGAACTTATGATCCTATGTACAAGTTTACACATAGTAAATAAAAATAGAAAAAATATGAAATCATATGACCTATACATTAATAAATATGAAAATAACAACTGCCTTTATCCCTATAGTAGACTAGGGAGATAATGTGAGGTACAGGGAAAGACAATTATAGAGATATTCACTTTGGTCAACTTACAATAAAGATTAACACCTGTTTAACTTTTCTCATTCATAATAACTCACTGACAAGCTTTTTAAGATGATGTAGACTAAAAAACAAGACACATTAATATGAATCAAAAGCATGTGCTAAGCTTTGTTAGTCTGTTGGAGAGTTTGAGAGGTAATTTGTTCATCTTTTTCAACAAACCAAGAACACATTATTCCATGGTAGAATGTTTTAGGGTTATATCATTAGGTATTTTTTTTTTATTAGTTTCAAAAGTTTGTCCATAGCTGAAGATTTCATATTATTATATGTAAAGTATATAATAAATTCTATACATAAATGCATTTCATCATACCTGTGTTTTTTTAATTTCTCTTATATAAATGTCTGATTTTAAATTTATATCTATTAATATTAATGGATAGAATTGGTAGTTATGGAATGTCTTTCAATTATTTGGATATTAAACTTTTGCTAGATTTGAACACACATCATACCAAGAGTAAAATTTTTAGAAAAGCATATTTTATGAATAAATACCTGCACAAAAATGTCTGCATCCACAGCATATGAAGAAAAACATTGTGAAATGACAATTTATTCATTTAATCAGACTTACGAGTAACAGCAACATTTTTAAACAAGAATTGGCTATTTTGAAAACCGTCTTCCTGGAATGTGGATAGGAGAGTGGCTAACTAACATAGTACAAGATGTGTCATTGCTCAGACACAACAAAATCAGGCCAATCCTAAAGGAAGATTGAGTGCGAACAATCATTGGTGGAAGCATATACACCTAATGATGGATGAAGTGTAGGAACTGGATACAGAAAAGCATTCCCTACTAGTCTCCTTAGACATGTCTCTTATTGAGGACATCATAAAAGAGAACTGGAAAATCATTCTAGGAAATCATGATTTGACACAAAATGTCAGCAACAAGCTTATTTACACATACATATAAAAGAACCTTCAAAATCAAATCTACATTAGAAAAGATCAGGCTGATCATGGCAAGCACTTGATTTATCGCACTTTCAATTGCGGAAAATGCAAATGGTGCACATATATCAACAATTATTCCATGATTGACATAATTTCCTGTGATTTTCCAGTGTGGCCAAAAGAAAGATTTGATTGCAATTCTAAGGGGATGGTGTACTGTGCACAGTGCAAATCCTGTCAATGCTTGTAAGTGAGAAAAATGATCAGGAAGATTGCCAGAAGACTTTATGAACACAACTTAACAATTAAAAATAAAGACAAAAACAACACACTAGCAAGACATTCTGCATCATGTCCCTGTTTCAAAAAAGTTTCTTTTTGGGTCATAGAAGCTGTCAGCATGAGTGTTTTGTTTTCCCCATGGAATTACAAAACTCGAGTGTCATGAGTCATACTGGCAAATCAAATTAAGAGCAGACAAGCATCCTGGGCTAAATGGCATTATTAATGTTAAGTGCTTTTTGTCTACTCAAAGACTTTAACTTTTTATTGAATATTTTCTTGCCAGGAAATGATATTTGTTGTTTTTTAGTGACAACAAATTTATACTTTTTTTGATTGGATGTGAGGAAGTCAGGAAGTCAATTGAAAGTAATGATTGGATGAATGATTGTCATGTGACTTTTATGCATGATTTTTAAACTCGAAGGTTTTTATGATTATTAAGCTCTGAAGAAGTTCTCTGTCATATTAAATAGAACAAATGTGCTAAACTTATGTTACTGAGTCTGAGTGCACATCTTTACTGGTCTGTAGAATTGTTTTTTTTTCAGTTTGTTGTTCTGTGAATTCTACACATATCAAAGAAGCTTCAGTAGTTTCATGTCCATTATCAGACCATAATGTTATAATCATTAATATTATTTTAAAAATTGACAATCCAGTACATTGCAGGTGATTGCAGACATACATGATTAAAACAAAAGGATTCAAGGACTGGTATGTTAAAGCCATCAACATTTCCTAGAAATAAACATGAATGGTAAAGTAACTGACATTGTCCTGTGAGAGTTAGTAAAGTCTTACTTAAATGGAAGAGTTAGAAGCTGTCATATTAGTAAAATAAGAGAATGGGGCGAAGAACTGAATACACTGCAGGACAAAATAGACATACTTAAGTTATATCTAAAACCAAATGACATTATCAGTCAGTCTGAACTCAAAAACTTAAATACAAAATATGTTTAAATTCTAAATCATAAAGTTTCAATACAACTGGAAAAACTTAAACTTCAGATATATTCAGTAAACCCTTTAAGCTTGCATAAACTTGCTTTTAGATCAAAGAAAATACATAAACTAAATTGTATCAAAGAAATTATAATACATATAAATAATAAAGAAGAAACTAGAACAGATATTAAAGACATTCTTGATGGATTTAAAATATTGTATGAAAATATAAATAATAATACAAATAACCTAGATAATGATGATATAGTTAAAACTTTTCTAAGGGAAAATATAAATAATACATTAGCAAGTGAACCAATAAAAAATGACAGACCATTCAATTAACAGAAATAAAAGATCAAATAAAAAAGTTAAAAAATAATAAGGTGCGAGGCTTAGATGGTCTTATACCACAACTATATAAAATACTATCAGATTAAGCAGATACAATATTAGATAAGGTCTATACAGAAATAAAAACAACTGTTGAAGTCCCCCATTATGGAAATATTCCCTTATACCACCTATTTTAAAACATGGTTAGGCTCCTGCAAAGGGTTCATCACACAGACCCATTTCACTTTTAAATGTAGACTATACAAAGTTCATGCACATTTTAGCTAACATCATCAATCTACTTATACCTAAACTAATTAACAATACTCAAACTTGGTTTATTTTAAATAGACAAGTACATGATAATATAAGAATAGATGCATTAATCAAGTGCAAATAAAAATAAAAAAGAACTTGCTATCATTAGTCTCAATTTAGATAAGGGTTTTGACTAAGTTAATTAGTTGTACATGTTTAAAACACTTAAATATATAATTTCTCACCTGAGCTAATTGCATTAATTTCTAAGTTCTTCAATACATCTTCTGCTTATGTTAAAACAGGTTCTTTTCTTTCTAATTTCTTTAAATTACAAAAAGTCACAAAACAAGGCTGTTCATTATCACTTTTACTGTTTGCATTAGCTATAGAACCCTTTGCTAATAGTATTAGATCCAATAAGATCATTAATGGTATCAAAATAAAAGAAGATTTCGAACTAAAGATTCAACTTCAAGAAGGGCATTTTATATTTCTCATCTCATAAGTAAGGGCATTGTCTCCAGAAAAAAAAAGAGGTTATAACCCCCCCTGTACACTTCCCTCATCAGGCCAATAATAGAGCACAATGTTCCTTTGGTAGGTTCCTTTCTAAACACCTGCAGCACTTGGAGAGACCACAAAGGTTCCTTACAATGAAAATTCAGGGTCTTCCAAATCTGTTTTATGCAAACAGATTGAAATCATTGTCACTTTACTCTGTGTCATACAGACTGCTGAAAGGTGACCTGTGCCTTGCATACAGAGCAATCTCTGACCTTACTTTAATGGAAATGTACATTCGCAAGTCAAATGGCTCATGGGTCGCTCACTCAAGGGACCTTAACCTGGTATGTAATATCAACAGAACTTACTGGAGAGACAGATTTGTCTCACAGATGTTGTCCCACATTTGGAACAAGCTTCCTATACATGTTAAACAAAGCCCCTCACTGGTTCTATTTAAGCATAATTTGGATGACTGGATGGGTAACTGGAAATTCACCCCAGGGGTTCCATCTGTGTCCCTCTTGGACAGGGGTAATAGATGCTGATTTTAGTGTCTGCTTGAATGAGACACCCTTGAGAACACAGGTTGAACTTGGCTAGGCTTGTAAGGGCCCTGGGGCTATTAGCCTAATAACCTCCTATGATCCTATGATCCTACAAACTCTTCATTGATGATATTTTACTAACAATATGAAATATAGAAAATTCATTAGAACTTATAATTAGTTATATGAGTCATCTTGAAGAAATCTCAAACTTAAGATGTAATCATAATAAAACAAGTATATTACTATTTAATAAAAAATTAAAAAAATTCATACAAAATATTCTAACTTCAATTGGAATAGCAATCAAATAAAAAAACTTGGTATAACCATTATGTCTGATTGTAAGGAAATTATATAAACTTTCAACAGGTTGTTGATAAAATTTTAAGTTTAGTCACAAATTGGAACAAATTCTTCTTTATCATAGAATAATAATTAATGTTTATTAAAATGGCAATTTTCCTTAAAATATTGCTTGTCTTACAATTTTTAGTACTATCTCCACCAAAAAATTGACGAAGAAGATAAATAATATTACACTTAGTTTTTTGGCATCATCATAAACCAGGAGTTTCCTTTGGTTGGCACAGAAAAGGCTATAATAATGGTGGAACAGGATTCCCTGATTTTGAATTGTATGCTACTTCAATGATTGTAAAAGTTATAGTATTGTGGATAAGCTCATCTTATCTTTCAAAATGGAAACAAATACATTAGGAAATATTGTAAATAAATAATAAATATATCATAACCAGTCATAAACAATCAGTACCTAATAGTTTTATCTAGTTAGTAAAATATTTTTGCATAAATGGTATTACAACCTCTTCTTAAATTCCTTATTTAAATACCATCATTTCCTCTTTCCATAAGTTCACATATTCTTACCATTGTATTAAAGACTTAACGTTTTCTATGTTTTCTTATTACATATACAAATGAATGCTTAGAAACTCATAACTTCAACAAAATGCTAGTATTGAAACAACAAAGTAATTTAATTTATTGGCATCAATTATTGAATGGTACTGATATTCATACCATTGAAATTTTAAGGTCCAACTACAATCAGGATTCTGAGAACTGGTTATTTTATGAATATTTAGAGATTCTGTGAACACAGAGGTAAATAAGATATTTAACCTAGATAAAAATAATTTCCAAAGTATTGAAATTATTAATAAATACCAATAATAATACAATGTAAAATAAATCATATTTGTCACAAATGTATAAAATTCTTAAGTTAGATTTCACATATTTAGACAATTCCTATTGGAACTAGTCCTCAGAAATTAATAATGAAGACTCCTCTGAAGAATACAAGAAACTAATATTAAAATCTACAAGTAAAACTACATATTCATTATATTGGAAAATTTTCACTTGGAAATTTTTACACATATCTTTTGTCACTCCTAACAAAATTGCAATTAGGCATGAATCAAATATAATTAAATGCTGTAGATGTAATTCTGAAATAATAGCTGATTGGACACATATGGTATATGAATGTAAAGTCATCTCAACTTTTGGAAATAAATTAATAATTTATTCAAGCTCTGTTGACAGCTAGATGTAATATTTCTAAATCTTTAGTTTTATTTAATGTTCTGATTCCTGAGATAATTCCCAAAACCCAAGTATATCTTCTTTGGTTTATTCTTGCTATAGCCAGAAAAGTAATTACTAAAAATTGGAAAAGTAAAGTTACCCCCACTATTGTTGAATTTATTAGTATGGCAAAAATTGTTTGCATTAGTGAATTGCATACTATAAAGATGAAAATGTCTAATATTACACATTCATATAAATCTTAGCTTAAACATAAAGACTTGCTTGAAAAATATTAATCATTGTTGATGTATAACTTTGATGTATTTATCAGCTATGGACCTATGTAAATAGTTATTTGTGTATTTTATAACTGATTTGTATATTTGTTTTAAAATCAAAGGAAAATAAAGAAAAAAAGAATAGTAAGCATGTCAGCCTTTCTTTTTATTGCACTCTACATTCATGCTACAACAATTTAAAGAAAGGGATAGGGAATCAAATCTTGCTAGAGATGTCATGAAATCAGTCCCTTTCTGGCATACTGTGAATAATTCGGTTTTCACAGTCATCACCAAAGCAAGCACCCACCACCATTATTGAGCATATTTCTTCTTCATTCATAGAAGGGCATTATTATTTTTAAAATTTCTAGCCTTTAGCAGTTATGTGATGGTTTGCCATATAATAACAGCTGTTCCATAGAATGGGGGAGTGATGTGGTTTGCAGCACTGTAGATTGTGCGGAACAGAGACATTATTCCAGAGTATCAATTTTCTTTCTGTGAACTGAGAGAGACACATTCATTGCACAGCATTCAACTTTGCAGGTAACAGTTTGAATTGAACAGGACAGCTATATTTTATAACGTATGTTTTTTCTTTAAAATTTAAATGAAATTCAGTTGTAGTGACACCACTTTAAGGAGCCTTTAAGGAGCACACTGCAACTGCATTTAAAGTATGTATTAATGAACTGGCCAGGACTTTTCATTTGAAGCAGATCAGATTAGGACTCAATTGGACTGGATTTTGAATTAAATTGAATAATTACTGTCTCACATCAGAATGGAATTGAAACATGATTTTTGAAAATGATTGATTTAATTGTTATTGAAAAAGTAGACATTCAGGTAGATTCAATAAACCCTACATGGTCTGCACATGGTAGTGCACTGATTTGTATTCAGTAAGTGGGTCTACATGGTGTGTAGATCTGCACAGCCATGGTAAACACTGTGGCATGCTAATTACAGCATAAGCAGCTAAATTGTTTGTTAATCAACCAATCCAACCTGGAGCTATTCAACAAGCAATAAAGCAACCGTGTAGACTCAGTGCTGGTTTCCATGTGAGTTTCAAAACCCACTGGAATTCAGCCACAGAAAGGAGTCTACACAGAAAGAATGTTAGGGGCTGCTGTTATATTAACTCATGTGTATGTGCAACAGGCTGAAGTCTATGCTGCTGATGCTGCTAATAGACCAAGGTCAAGACAGAGAAGAGCTTTCAGACCCTGGTTAACTTATCACAGTCTGCATAAAGTGGAAATTGTAGAGCACTTACAGATTAGATAGTGACACAGTACAGTAACTCTGCAACCTCTGTCTTCATCAACTCAGACCCAGGGCAAACCAAGGGGAACCCATACCAGTGGAGACAAAGGTATGTGTAGCACTTAGAATTTTATCTACAGGAACTTTTCAGAGTCCAACAGGGGACATGATGGGGATGTCACAGGCATTAGCATTCAGGATCCTCCATCAGTTCCTGAATGCTATGCTTCAACATGCCAGTGACCACATATATTTTGCTCATACTTCTGAGGACAGGGCCACAAATATGCAGGAGTTCTACCCTGTAGCACACTACCCTGAAGTACTGGGTGCCATAAATTGTACACATATAGAAATTAAGGTGCTACCCAGGGAACAGGGAAGACTCTAAATAAAAAGAAAGGGCTTCAACTCTATTAACTGTCAAGCCATGTGTAATGCTAAGGGAATCATGTTGAATGTGTGTGCTGGCAACCCAGGCAGTTAAGCCAACTCACAAATCTGGCATACCTCCCAACTGTATCAGATGTTCACTAGGGGGTGATAGCCCTCAGGGTCATTTATTGGGGGATTCAGGTTATGGACTGGAGGTGTGGCTAATGACATCCATCAGAAATGTACACACATCCACTGAAGAACACCATAATGAGGCACGCCCTCAAACCAGAAGTAGCATAAAGCATGTCTTTGGGCTGCTGAAGTCCTAGTTGTGGTGCCTAGATACAATCCACATACATGTACCGAAATCTTCACCGTCTGTGCCATACTTCACAACATCATCCTTTTTTTGACCAAAATATGTCAAAAGTACAATTAGTAAAACAAAATCACAAATACAGATGTACTAAGCACTAAGTCAGCTATGCACCTGAGCATCAGACACCAATCTTAAGTATGCCTGAATCCAAAAGATAGAAAACAATGATAAGACACACTTATCATCACTTGCACAGGGTGTTGTGTGTGGGGGGGCAGGAAGCCTAGGTGACACAAAAGTGACGAGTGAGTGTAAGTAAGAAAGAGAAGCAGGCAGACATTTGGATAAAGTAACAAATGGCCAGTGAGACAGAATGAGCTTTAAGCTTCGTGACTGAACCATGTAACTGCTGTGTGTATCTGTATGGGCCCTCCAGGTGAAACTGGCGTGGTAGTGTCTGCAGGAACACAGCTAAGCTCTGTGCTAGCTCTTCATCTTAGTATGCTGAACAGGTGTGAGCTGTGCACAGTAGATGAGACAGTTCGATAGTTCATCGTACCTGACCATGAGAACTGGCTCTGTCAGGAGTTCCACTGGCAAGTCCACGCCCACTGTCAGCTGCACTGCTGCTACCTAAATGAGAGTGATGTCTGCTGGAAGAGCTCCCCTCATGTGGGCATCCAGGACCACAAACCCATGTCATAGGATCATAGGATCATAGGAGGTTACTAGGCTATTGGCCCTGAGGCCCTTGCAAGCCTAGCCAAGAGTTGAGCCCATGTTTAGACAAATCAGCACCCGATGTCCTGTCATGTTGGGGTGTAGACACCTCAAACGCTTACAGAGCAGTGGAAGTAGTGCCACTATTGGAGTGTGATCAAGCACAGCCACATTAGCTAACATCAGATGATGTGGCTGACCTATGCCCACATGGATACCATCCTCCTCCCAGCAGATGTTCCATCACAGACCCTGCCCATTCCTACATGTTATTCATCCATTCCATTGAATTGGAAAAACAGTGGAGGCACTCATGCATGTCAGTCTGTGTCACATCTGCAACCCTAAGCATTTCTCTGGAGGACCTATTGGAACATGTCTGCACCTCCATAATGGCCATAAATATATGTTGAGTGCCATGGGAAGACACACCTGGATCAGGTGGTGGATGGACAGCAGGCCTCCTCCAAGCACCCCTAAAAGCTTTCCTGTGTGGGACCTCACCCACACATTGGCTACGGCCCGAGCCAACAGGCACTGAATCCACAGTAACCACACTGCCCTGATTGAGAGTCTCACTGTCCATCTGTCGAATATCTGAGGGCTCACTGGAATGGGTTGGCATAGGCTTACTGGCTGTGTTCAGTGAAATTACAGGGGGTGGCTGAATGTCAGTGTCAGATTCAACCTCTGCACTATGCTTCTGTTTGGCCGCCATCATCATCAGAGTCTGCTGAAATTCTGACATCAGGTGGTAGGTGTCCCACACTTACACTGTCAGAGTCATCTGTTATATTAAGAAACAAACATATGAAAAAATTAGTACCTACACTACTAGAGCTCAATATATGCTAACACACTAACAGTTCTGCCACTATTACAGACAGTAAAGCAATACACACAACAGTCTTGACACCCACATCACAAACTAATTATTTCTTTGAACTGCTCATAAGTACTGACATAAAAATGTTTGGCTTACCACGTACAGATGATTGTAGGCTCCCTATGCTGGATAGTCCTGGAAGAAGTTAAGCAAAAGTAAGGACACCATCATCAGAATGAACAGTAACACATGGGGGTTAAAACTTTTTTTTTTGCCCTTTATATGTACATTAATGATACATTTATCAAGAACTTGGATGACAAGTTCAACCTGAGCCAATGTGTAATCAACCAGAATGTGTTGTTAACTGTATCAATCTACAACTATGCCCCCAAACAAATTTAATGTTAAACAGTATTGTTGTCAATATTTTATTTCACAAGAAGTATTTAACAATTGAGATAGGTAAGCTTACCTGGAAGCTTCTCCTGGGACATACTTGTCTTCACTAAAGCTGCAGCAACAATGCTGTTGTGCACTTTCCAGTGAGCTGTCTGGATCCCAGATAGTGGACAGGAACTGTTAATTTGGTGCGACTGGTGGCTTTGTTGCACCCCCCCCCCAGTAGCCATATGTTCATGGATCACTGCAGCTGTTTTCCTCTGGGCTGATGAAATGTCAGTGGCTCTATGGTGTACCTGATCATATGTCCTGCTCTGGCCAACTACTGCGTTCACATCAGCAACTATCTGCTGCCAAATTTGCATTCAGTCAGACATATCCCCAAGCAGAAAAGCACTATGACTCCTAAATGCTTCCACAATGACTTCATTTTCAGGGACACTGAAGGGGGGGGGGTTCAGGGATTGGGATAGATGGGTGCCATAGAACTAGGTGACACAAAAAAACAAAAAAGGATAATAAACATAAGTATCACATAAATAAAAGTCCGGCTTCAATATATCACATAAAGGTAAAAGTATTTCACTATTACTTAGTAACAACCAAAAGGAACAAGAAACACTCCACGCCAGCTGTGTAAAGTAAGCGCTTTCATTTACTAAAATCAGCAAACTTCATCAGGCAAAACACTAATAACATCAAGTCCTTAAATATCATTAATTAATTACATCATCAGATAATTCACAAATCCAAAATACAAACCCTGCCCACATTTAAAATAACACAAGCCTCAAACGGCCATAGGGAAAACCATAATGAATTCATATAGAACCTAACATACAGAAATCTGCAAAGGTAATAAATGTTAACCAGAAATAAGAATAAAGATAAAAATAAATATAAAATGAACACTGTAATTTAACTATTCCTGTGGCAGCAGGTATAAGCGTAAGGCTGTAATACAGATGGTCCTGGGTTCTAATGCAGGAAATGCAACATATTTTACTGTTGTGACAGTCCAGTTTATAGTAGTGAACAGGAAAATATACAAGTGTTATTTTAATAGTCCTATGCAAACAGGTGTATGTACAGGGCTGCCATACACATGGTCCTGGGTTCTAATACATGAAATTCTAGACATTTTTACTGTTGCTCCATTTCATATTATATTCAGTCTTACTTATAACACATTACACATAATCATAATAGCGGAGCTGATATGAATTATATGTATGAGGGATAAGAAACCCTTACTGTGTTTTGAAGGTTAAGATGTATGCTGGAGGATATACTGCTTACTATGTTTCTGTAAGCATAATTCTGCTATCTGGACTTGGGTGGCCTTCACACTTAAATAAGACACATACACTAATGAATCTATGTACAAGAACATTATCAGGTCAAACGCATATATGGTTAACTTCTCAAACTGTCATCTGTATTTATGAATGATTCATGACTATGTCTGATAAGCACTTATTCTATGGTAAAGATGGAAAAATCACCCAGTGGAAGAAAATGTTTTGTCACTTATGCATGGGTTTGAATCCTACGCTGTAAAAATCAGTTTTGTCAACGTATTAAGCCAAACCAAACATGTGTCAGGTCATGAGATTTATGCCTCCAGTGCATGCTTGCAAAGTTAAATCACCTAAAAGTTACAGCAGCAGACACCTCTAAAACTAATGTCAAGTGTAAGATTAATCGTCCACTTAAAAAAAAATTGCTTTCTGCCCTACTTGGCACTGTTGGCCTCCTCTTAACATCACACAAATGTAGTTGGCATCATTGCTCAGGTTTGCTGACCACAAGTAAATGTGGTAACAGGAATTGGAGGGAAATCATCATCTACTTTTGGGATTAGATACTTGCTCATGCCTACACATCCATTTTATGCAGGTCTTCCAACATCTTCTCTCTAACATCCAGTGCTGATGTCATCCATAAAAGTCAGACTTGGGCCATGGTGCCATAGCACTTGTATAAAGTACTGAGTTCTCTAGTCAGTGTACTAAGATAGGTAGGGGCTCTGTTCTCACTGCAGTCAACTGGGAGGGTGTGTGCATGTGTGTGTGTGTGTGTGGGGGGGGTTGTGCACTTGCTTGACATTACAGAAAGCATTTCACACCAAGTGGGACACTGCTATTAGCATTTTCTTCTCACCAGACACTGTTGATGTTATCACCTATAAACTGTTGTCTGACACTCTCTACGTCAGACTTGGGCTGAGAACTTGCCTTAAATATAGAGCTCTCTAGTCAGTGTACTTAGATAGGCAGGTGTTTTGTTCTCACTGTAGTCATCTGGTTTGTGTGTGTATGTTTGTGCACTTGCTTGACATTAGCAAGAGCATTTTACACCCACATGTGGGACACTGCTATTAGCATTTTCTCCTCACCAGAGCCTGCTGTCATCACCTATAAACTGTTTTCTGAAACTCTCAAAGTCAGACTTGAGATGTAGCACTTGCCTTAAATGCAGAGTTTTTGAGTTGCTGTACTGAGATATGTAGGGGTTCTGTTGTCACTGCAGTCAACTGGGGTCTGTGTCTGTTTGTGCACTTGTCTGACATTACAGAGAGCATATTATACCAGCATGTGGGACACTGCTGTTAGCATTTTCTACTCTCCAGACACTGCTGATGTCATCAGCTATAACCGATTTGCAGATGTGCAGTATTTCCATCAGGCAGGGTCAGATACTGGCCTATAGACCAAGCACAAGTCACCCCATCCTATACGATGCAGAGTACAATGACAGGACTTTTAGCTTATCCATATACATCATGGCATGGTTTGTAGGGCCTATATTTTCTTGGTGAGAAATTATGGACCTTTTCTATATGGACACTAGTAATATTCCAGCTATGTGCAACAGACATGTGCGAGTTGTTAATGCTACATCCATTTATTTTACATCTGTTAGATGTCCTCAAAGAGGTCATTGAGGGCATTCATGATGAGAACACTATCATCCTGTGGAACTTGACCAAGTCAAGGCATTTGACACAAATCCACACTAGGTATTCACATAACACTGTTAGATGTGGCCATAAATGCTTATATAACTAAGTGGGTAGACCACTGGATCACTTATGTGGCATCTAAATATGTCAAAATGTGTGAAATAAAGTTTATCTCTGGTCTAGTGAACAGGTCCACATATCAGGGCTGTCTGCTAGGCCTTTTCCCGTCCATTATTTAAGTCACAGACATCAAGAATGACATATACATACTGTGTCCAAACAGCTGTCTGGAGGACTACAGACTGTGGACAATAATTGACTCCAACTGTGATATTAGTATAATACAGACAGTATTAGCACACACCAAATATTGATGCCACAGCCATGAAAACACATGAGATGAAACAAAAACATGGGGGATTTGTTACATTATGAAAGCAAATGCACAACCAAGGATAATGTAGACACCACACCCTATAAGTGGACCAATTGATATGTGACCTGTGCAGTTGGGTAGATGGTATCTGGAATATCCACCAACATGTGGCCACAGTGGTGTGCACTCCCTTGCATGTAACACAACTACTGAGTATGTGCAAGACATTCACATCAAAGGCCATACTATTTCCATAGTTCACACCCTTCATCATACCAATAACTGAGTACAGTGCAACTTCTTCATGTACTTCCCTATACATCTTCCAGTAATGTGTAACTGAAGTCTAGCTCCTTTGCCACAGTGAGCTGTCACACATCTTATTGGCCATACCTAGATATTCTTTTTCTTGCATAAACATTACTGGCTGATGGTATGGAATACCCATCCAGGTGTTACACCAGATGCATGTGTGATACCTGTTCCGGTAATGCACACAGTACATACATAGCTGTTTGATAACACTGATGGCTTGAATTACATTTGTGACATTGTGGATTGTACCATACATATGCACCCTATGCGAACCAGTCAGCTAGCATGTAGTGTTCATAATGTGACATATAGGTATAGCAGTGTCCCTCCTAACACCTCCAGCAGATGTTACAGTGTCAGGATAATGTGCTTGATTACCCTCATAGATTGCTAACATGTCATAATAGCTGTATAAGTGTGTTTGTGCAGAGCCATCTATGATCACTCAGAATCACATATGTTGTGTCAGAGACATGGGATTACTGGTGGAATTATTCTGATATTGTGCATGATTCTGAGTGCTTCTTTTACTGCTGTCCATGGGCCTGTAACTGCATCCCACTTGGAGATATCTGCTGACATTACACTCATATTTAGGCAAATCAATTTGCACAGCTTCACAATATGCAAGTAACACCAATTGTATATAACATCCCTGATAGACGTCCTCTCCATTGTTCATGTCAGGATGCTTATCTCACAAAGATGTATTTTTCCATTGTTATTTCGCCTTGTCTGATAGTCACATAATATACATTTTCACTGTGAAGTCCATACTGTACCATGTTGATATGTGATTAGTGTTCCTGCTACAATTGTCTTCTATTTACATGCCCTCATCTGCTGTATATTACAATGCTTCACCTGTCCTCTTTCCCTGTGTTCATTCCTATAATTCATCTGTGTGCCCCTATGCAACATAAACATACTTCCCCTGTTTATTTCAAATGGCAGTCCATGTATCCTTACAGATCATTTACACAACTTCTGTACAGAATGCCTGGAATGGGATTTCACAATGCTCTGTGCTGTATACACTGTCATGTACTGTGTTTGGACCGTATACATTAATATATAATAGACACTGGTGATCAGTGTAGCATTTTGCACAATCCTGCTAACCTACTTTACTTTACTGCAAACAGGTTTGCTATTTGTATTGTTTTACATGGTTTCCTAGCTGGCTAACACCATTGCCAGCCACAAAACCTTGTTTGTTTATGTTTGAATGCAGTGCGCAACATGAATATGTAATTACTGCTGCCACTCATCGTGCAAACATGTAAACTTTGTGTAGGCTTCATGCAAAGCCTACACAGAGTTTATTGAATCCCACAGATTAACTTTAAAACTGTGCCATGTGGCTTGGCAGCATCTAATTTGATCATGCTTCATTAGAATAGAGACTTAAATATGTTAACCTGGACTTAAAATGTGATTTTTAAAAACACTGGACTGTGCGTGTGTGCTGCAATGATAAAAGCAGCACTGGTATCACTGCCAGTATTTTGGAAAACATGGTGAGTACATTTTCATGATTTCAGATCAGCAGTGTGAATACACACACAACTGCTTTTCCAAATTTTGTCTAACCAGACATATCACATATGTACACACACACACACACACACACACACATATATATATATATATATATATATATATATATATATATATATATAGAGAGAGAGAGAGAGATAAATATATATATATATATAGATATATATAGATGTACACACACACACACACACACACACACACACACACACACACACACACACACACACACACACACACACACACACACATAAAAAAACTATATATTTTAATAGTGTCAGTGTGTGGAAAGCCAACACCAGGTTATTCATACCCATCACACCCACAGGTAAACCAACAATGTACGAAGTGCAGAGAACAGTTATCATAATTTCTACAGCTGAGAAAGGGACATGGCTCTATCAGGAAGTGCACTGGACGAGCCACCTCCCCAAGCCTGTGTTCTAAGGATGACTGCCTGTTGTCATGTAAAGTTATACCCTCTGGATGCAATGATTATTCTAATTATTCTAATTAGGGGTCACCTCATTATTGTTTTTGATTCACTCAATTTGCTCAACAAACATAACTGGTAAATACTATACTGATTTATATACAATGCCATGCACATGCCTGAGCATCTCCAAGCAGTTCTGTGCACATGAGTAGTTATTATTTTAGGAATGTGGAAATTGTTATGCTATATTTCACCATCTGCTGATGGTGTTCCTGTAAAGTCAAAGTCAAAGTAAACTTTATTGTCATTCAGAAATCACACAAGTGTAAAAACTGAATGGAATTCCATGTCTCCGGATTCAATGTGCAGACAACATATAGAGTATTTTCACAGACATTTGCACATATAAAACCTAGCTATTACATCACAGAGATGCAGGCAGACAGACTAATACTACACATAATTATTAAAAAATTCTAACACTTTTCACAGTGAACACTTATTTGCATAATACTTTAGTATTGCACAGGTACTTGGTTAAGACATTACACTGATCCTTGCACAGACAGAGAGATATTTGCACTGTGAATATTAGAGTATTTCACTATGGACCTTAGCGTATTGCAATATGGTTAGTTTACGAATCTGTAACATGTATTGCACTGAAAGAAGAGATATTTTACTGCATTGCTACTGCTCTAGATGGCCTATAAGTTAATAGTCATGGTGAATATTGCACTAAGTATTAGATGAGACTGGTAACCAGGTTAATGCACAATATGAGACAAGCTACATAAGCTACTACAGTTTCTACTGACCCAGATGGCCACCATGGAGCGTAGTTGTTACTAGAGTTCAACAGCCTGATGACATTAGGGAAGAAGCTGTTCCTGAATCTCGTAGTTCTACAACATGTGATTTGGAAGTGCTTTCTGGATGACAGATGCAGGAACAGTCTGTAAGCAGGGTGGGAGTAGTATTTAATTATTCCTCTGGCCCTGCAGAGACATCAGGATAAGTACAAGTCATAGATAGATGGTAAATGGTAAGCTGGTCTTGATGATCCTCTTGGCTGTCTTCACCACTCTCTGGAGGGATGTGTGATCAGAGGTAGAGCAGCTGTCATACCATACTACGAGGTTGTTCATCAGGATGCTTTCTATAGTACTTCTATAGAAGGTAGTGAGAAGTGTCGATGGGAGATTTGCTATCCTCAGCCTTCTCAAAAAGTGCAATCTCTGGTGTGCTTTCTTGACTATGGCATTTGTACTGGTGTTCCAAGACAAGTCCTCAGGAATGTGCACTCCCAGAAACTTTGTGATTCTCACTCTTTCCACTGTTTCCCCATTGATGGTAAGGGGAGAAAGTCCCTTGTGATTTTTCCTGTAGTCCACAATTATCTCTTTTGACTTGTTCATGTTTAGTGCTATGTTGTTATGTCCACACCAGGTAATCAGTTGTTCAACCTCATCTATATACGTTGTTTCATCATCATTACTAATGAGGCCCACCACTGTTGTTTCATCAGCAAACTTGATGACATGGTTTGTATTGTACCTGGCTGTACAATCATGTGTTAACAGGTTGAACAGCAAGGGACTTAGTGCACATCCTTGTGGGACTCCAGTGTTAAAAGTGATACTATCTGAGGAGTTATTTCCTGTGCACACTTTCTGAGGTCTGTCTGTGAGAAAGTCATCTCTGAACACAGGCACACATTGGTCTGGCCAAATAGTTCTGGCCATTAACCTGTTATCTGTCAGACTGCATGTGAGCATGGCTTTGGTTTAGGTCCTCCCTGCATATATGGAAATTGCTATGTTTGCTGAACGGTGCTTTAATCGACTTCAGTTTAGTTGACACAGTTTAGTCAACTAAACAAATGTCAACAAAAGTAGCAGATCCCTGAGAATTGTGCAATCTCGAAGTTTGAACATATAATTATCAAGGGGTGTGGGGGATGTAGGTGAGCTTTCCCCCCTGCAAAGAAATGTTTTCTTTTGTATTTTGTTGTAATGTTTTTGCATGCACCAAGACTGATGCATGGTACATGCATAGTAGCATGGCAATGTACATGATGTTGTAAGATAGAATGACCAAGGTTTACCAACAGGAACTCGTACACAGGAAAAGGATAAAAATGTTGACTATGCATGTCAGTATTAGTGCTGATTGACAAAGGTAAGCAAATCAATATATATATATATATACATATATATATTGTGTTTGTGTGTGTACATAACTATTTTAAAATATCAAATGCATAAACATTTGACTCTCAGTAGCTTGATCTCACAAGAAAACACATACAAAGTTAAAAAAAAAAACTTTAAACATCTGTTATGTAGGGAGCAAGTCCCCTGTACCCCACACTCCTTGCAAATTATAGATGCCAACTCTGAAATTGCACTACAGCTGGCAAAGGACAAATCTAACTCCCTGTTCTACTGCGATGTCAGACAACCAGTCACTGGCATTTGTCAAAATTTTGACATTTTCAGTATAAAATGCTGGTAGCCAAGAGGTCTGATATTCTGACCCTTCAATTAAATGAGTTTAACAAATATACCTAAACAGGCTTCTGAAGTTCATGATTATGTACTTGTTTATTATATTATCAGCAGAGTTAATAATCCAATTTTCGTTATGTTTGCATATCCCCCTCCCTCTTTGTCATTATTATTTTTCTTATATACACTTATTTCTTTTATTTTTTTTAATCCTTTCCATTTTTGTTCACTGTTAAATGCATCAGCACAGCAATGTGGTGTGGAATGTCACACCTCTAGCAGCCTACATGTCTTGTATTCCAGACCATTTCTGAAAAATAAATGTAAAAAGCATAAGATAAACAAATGTAAATATTTTGTGAACAATAAACAGTATTAAAACTGTACAGATAGTAATGTTATCAGTAAGAAATATTCCTTACAGTGATAATAATCAGTGCATTTATAGACTTTCCATAAATACTATAATACACTTTAATGCACAAAATCTCAAATTATATTTTTTGTTATATCTTTACAAACAAATTGTCATATCTTGGAAACTGTGCTACCTAGACATATATTGTTAGAACATTTTTGTTAACCAAACATAAGGTTTCATGGGATGACAATAAATTCTTCTCTTATGTTTATGTTTATCGAGATATTTGCAGAAATATGAAAACACATGCTTCATTGTATAATTAGCAATATAAATAACACTAAACATATCTAAAGATGAGAGGGTGGCCTAGTGGTTAAGGTGTTTGCCTTACAAATGCAAGATGCAGGTTTTGAGTCTCACAAGGGATAATTGGCTAGGCTTAAAATGGCTTGCAAGGGCAGTCAGCTTGGTATGAACCAATGAACCTATGCAACTTACAGTGCAAATATCAAAGAGAGTTTTCTTCAAGAACATCAAAGATTTCATCTGTTGTCTTACAACAGTTTGTAAGTCACTAGTTTTTTTTTAATTATGAAGTACATATAGAAATATATTTTTTATTTTCACAATTGCTAAAGCAGTATTATGTGTTATGTGATATAAATGGACATTTACAATGAATTTTCATGTCTCCTACCATGGCATTTTACCTCATACCTTTCAACAGCTTGTAGAGCTCTCAGCTATGAAATATGAATATAAATATGAAAATACGAATAAGTGAAAAATTAATTGAGTAATTTTTCTACTGCAGGACAGTACAGAGTAACAATCTTAGGTTCATAGATTAGTACTAAGCTAACTGCCCTTGTGAGCCATTTTAAGCCTAGCCAGTTATCCCTTGTGAGACTCAAACCCTGTACATTGTGTTTGTAAGGGAAACGCCTTAACCATTAGGCCACCCTCTCCACCCTTTTTGTTAATAACTCTCTACACTTTCTAATGTTGGTTATTACTTGTTAATAAGTCACTTGGTTAACGATGCCAGCCAGAAAAAAGGTCTGGATGTCAAAAGGAATATGGGTATGAACTGGAAATATACATAAATGGTCTTATAGGATTGAATGAGTTATAGTCCCATCACCCTCCCCAGCTTTATATGCAAACCCATGGAACATATCATAACAGAACTCATTTATGCAGGCATGGGCAACTAAATTGATCTAGATCCCAATCTGTTTGGTTTTGTAAAGAAAGGGTCTTATCTCCTGAACATAGTAAGCTTCTTTGAAAATGTACAAGGCCTGTGGACAGTGGTCATTCTGTGTAAATTGCTTATCTTAACCTGTCTAAGGCTTTTATTACTATCCTTCATACTGGTGTTATTGAAAAAAAATTAGACAAGTTTAACTCATTCCCTCCAGTACATCCCTTTTGAGTGTGTACCTTTAATTCCCAGTGGGTGCGGCTTGACCCTTTAAAAAATGAAGTTATCACCTTACAGTTCTAACAAATACTCATTGACAGAGGTCAGATATCAATACAAATGTGTTTGCCATCATGTATGCTTCAAGATAAAATATTCTGAGGGTCTATATCACATCGTCGAACTTGTATAAATTCGAACAATGTAATATTGAACCCAAAAGTCCGAAACACAAAAATAGCGAAGCCACGGCACATTGTTTTTTTTTTCCTGGGAAAAAAATTGCTGTTCCGTGTGTTCGTTATTGTGCGGTTTCGAACTTTTGGGTTCAATATTACATTGTTCGAACTTATACAAGTTTGACAATGTGATATAGACCCTATTCTGATATCTTGTATGTAGCATGGTTATGGAATTATTAATGCAAGTATGAACAAGTAATATTTGATGCCTAGAGGCACAGTAGGAGGTAAATGCAGAAATGCCTGGAGGAGCACTCAGCTATAATGAGTAACGTACCCCCTACATTGTCTGCTGGAGTACGTACTGGCTATCCAACAGTTGTGAAAGTTGCCGGTTCCCTCTTTCATTGTAAATTTGTAACTAGAGGGGTGCTATAGGAATCTGTTTTGGGCCCTCTCCTGTTTGGAATTTATTTTGCAAACATCCAATCCAATATCCCAGAAGTGTGGTTGACCAAGTTTGCTGATGATTATAAACTGAGCACTGTTATCTGCTCATCTACTGATGCAAAACAGCTCCAGCAAGGGCTGGAATATGCACAAACATGGTGTATTAAAAATGTCATCAAACTAAATGAAAACAAGTGAAGCATCATATAGTTTGCCAGAAAGATTGCTCCCATCTCATATATTTTAAATGGTACCCCTCTTCACGTAGATATGATCTTCACACAGATAAGATCATAAGAGACCTAAGTTCTTAAGTGGATAGCATTCTCTTATTCGGCCATGATGTTTCCACTGCAGTCAGGAAATTCTTCTAACTGGCCCAGTTAATTTATAAAGGAGTATATTCAAGATCCAAAAGAGTCATCCTATCAGTCTACTCTTCCTTTATCAGACCCATCAAGAATATAATGCCCTCATGGGTATGTATAAATCCAAGCATGTCGCTGAACTACAAAGCTCCCAAAGACTTTTAACTAATAAAATTAAAAGTCTTAAATCCTTCAACTACCCCACTAGAATATCATGACTATCCTTATATTCAGTAACCTATACATTGCTATGAGATGACCTGTGTCTTACTTTTTGAGCCATGAGTGGCCCAGTCATGTCTCACCTCTTATTTTTTTTCCAGAACCAGTGACTCTACAAATACCCACAATAAGGGCTTGGATCTACCCCAACAAATAAACAAGACTCATTGGAGAGATAGTTCCTAACTCAACATATTCTTACTTTGGCTACCTTTAAGGCTAGTCTTGATGACAGGATGGTTAGACAAAAATTTCAGGGAAAACTGAAAGAACTTTAAAAACTATAATGTATGAACACCTGTATGATATTAAAAACAAAAGAGAAACCAATGCACTGTATAAACACAGTATTATTTGTGAGAATCATACAGGTTATAAATTTGCAATACTTGACCAGGTAAAACAAGATATTAGAGGTGGGGATTGGCAGAATTTATTATGTAAAAAAGAACTTATGTGGCAGCTTAGACTGGCTGCAAACTTGCCACCTGGTTTAAATGGCTATTTGAGCATATACCCTGTTTTAAAGGAAAAAGCAGAAGCTATTTAGCAATTTTATATGTATCACTATTTATATTTTTAAAACCACAGTTTTTGTTGATATTGTTCTTATTTACTAAGATGTGTGAATACATGAAAAAGTATTTTTAAATATCAGTACATTTTGTATTGGTTTGTGGAACTTTTTAACAATTTGTCTTTACACTTCTAAATGTTGTTGTTACATTTTGGAAAAGCTTTTCCTTTAAACGTTTATTGTTTAATTGACCCAACAGCCCCATGATAGACAAGTATGAAATTTATTGGTTACTTTATAGTATTTAAGAAGGTGTTTTGTGGCATTCTGTTTGATTCTGATGAAGTCAAGGCATTACTGACGAAAGCGCTTAATTTTTATGTTATTTTTATGTTATTTTATGTCAATTAAAGAGCATTTCGGACTCACAACTTTAGTGCTGATTTTGTTGTTTCTACGTTGATTTGAGCACTAAAATACCACCAGTTTTTCTGGTTTATAGACAAAAATTTCACCAGGGTTATTATGTACTGCCCTGCTCAAACTGGGAAGTGATCACTATTAGGTGCTTCAAAAGGGTGACAAGAACTTTTATGTTTATCTGCTTAAACTTGTATATGGCTAGACATTTTATGGTCCTTCCGATTACTTGCCTAGTATGTTTCTATGTTCCTATGTAGAAAGGTAAATTACATTTCCTGAACAAATATGCCATAGCAATAGTGAAGCACATTTGCTGGCAACAGCAGATGCTGTGAGTAAGACTGAAGTCTGTAAGCAAACTACTTTAGAAACATAGGTTTCAGGTTAATAAAAGCTATCCAGGAAGTCTGCAATTGGGAAAACAGAAGTGGTATGCAGGATATGGTGCAGAGGGTATACAGAAAATTCCATAAGAAAAGACCTTTGAAGAGTTAGTAAGGAGATTAGCAGTAATGCTAATAAGGAAAATTGCTGCCTCCATTACCTGTAGATATTGGTGGGAATTCAATAAAGTCTACACGGAGTGTGTTTCTATGTAGGCATAGTGGCACAGCCCTAACATGGAAACCGGCCACTGAGCGATCCAATAAACAGATCAGAGGGGTATGCATAAGCGTGTGGACAAGAAAGTGTCCATGGAATGCAAATCACTTCATAAGCTGGTGAAATTCATGCAAAGAGGGTGATTTGTGATCCAATAAGCAGAAAGGCACCCGTGTAGGTGCCATGTTGGTGTCAAAAATTTACTCGGGAAAAAAAAAACATGTACTAAAATGTAAATTTTTAACAGGGGCTGTAAAAGCCCAAAAAGAAGGTTGGATATTGCGCTGTAGGCATGCAAATGGCCAAAACTATGGCCAGTGAGTCCAAAAAGCAATGCAAATCATTAAAAAATTATTATTATTTTTTTAATACATATATTACATTTGCCCGGTGTGCAGCAAAGTGCAACCATCCCGTTATACAAAAAAATAAATAAATAAAATGTTGAAGAAATGAAAATAAAACATTTGCAAAAATAATGCATTATAGTGCCCTGCATGCAGAGTGTACAATGCTACACAATATGTTCTTGCGGAAACAGTTGTGGAAGGAACATCACAGGGAAGGGACACACAACCTCCCACCAGTGCCAAGGTCCCCACAGCCACATGGGAACTTGGTGAAGGAACCCCCTGAGCCTGTCCCTGTAGGCAGATGTAGGCATGTCCAATATGCCCTGGTCTTGGCAAAGAGGCAATGCATAGCACATGCACTGACATCTTAGTGACCTAGGGACTGACACCTCACTCTGACTCACATACATAGTAAAAAGGATGCCAGCCACACCACACAACCTGTACCTTACCATGTATTGGCTGTGTACTGCGTGCATCTGACAGAGTCAGCCCTGAAGCACTGTGAGCTTAACTGCTGCAGGCCCAAGGCAAGTCACTCTTCTTTACAACAAATATATGGGGGTACTAGACTATGGTAGCATTAGTATGGACCTGCTGCATGTATGGTAGGGAATAGAGTGGGCTACTAGGAAACCTGCAGACAAATAACAGCTATGTGGAACAACAGGAGCTCTCAGCCCAATACTGGCTGCCCCATAATATGCAATAGGCCACAAGGCAGCAAAACCCACTGCCTAAAGTGAGGGGAAATGACAAATAGTACAGCTGCATGACTGTCAATGCTAGAGTCCCCTACCCCTAACACACCTGTGTTCCCATACAACTGCAGTAATGGTATGTTTGCAAGGTAATAGCAGCAGACCACACACTCCTAGGGCTGTCCCAATAAACCTGGTAACATGTTCCATTTCCACAATATGCAGGGGTCAATGTGCTATGTATTTCTGTGCTTGATAGCATCAGGAATTAAACTGCAGTGTCTGGTGGCTGTTGTGACTTAGTGGGCTAAGTACATTACCATGGTTGATGGTGTTCATGGTTCAAGACCAGCTGTGCCACTATTTTCCATGTGAGCTACACCTATGGTATTTGTTACTACAAGAAAGCTGGACAAAGCCAGAGCTAATGGAGGGACAGAGGGCCACAGATAGCTCAAAGTAACCTACATGGTAGCTACTAGAACAGCAGTTTGTAACAAGTCAGAGTGGCAGCAGGATGTCAAGGCCATCACATAACTGTGTCAGTACTTACAAGAAGTCAATTGGCACCAGCATACCCCTCAAACATACATAGTTTTGCATAATGTTCACAGTTTTGCCTCATATGCCTGATTTGTTTTTCATAACATTGCAGTTTTCTGGAAAACTACTGGCAAATCAATAAAGGTTGATGTTAGAAAATAATGACAGGCATTTGAGGTGCAGACATCATACCCTTCAGAAAATTCATGCTAATACAAAACCTGTTATTCTACCAACTGTCTAAGTTTGTAAAAGCAATATTAAAATATTGTCCCTAGTATTGGGCCTGTGTCCCACTTTTACATATGGCTTTGTCCAGATTTCTTGCTCTAACAGGTTGAGAGGTATGGGAACCATGTAGCATTATGATACCAATACACCCAAACTGTCTGAGGACCAGTGCAGACATATGGGGCAAAATGCTGGACATCCTGCAAAACAGATACAGTCAGAAGTGTGAAGTCTGTAACCTTGTGTGTGGTGCTACATCTTGTACCCCAGTCACAGCATACCTACAACTACATAGAGCTGCAACTGTGGGCAAACCCAGGAACAGGAGTGGGACAAAGGCCCACAGATAAGGAGAAGGATTAACTACTGGCCAGTAAAGTGTAGGAAGTGCAGAGTAGAACAGGTTGTGCAGTAGCATCGGTTCCCTGCTGTGTATGGAGTTAGTAAATCAAATGTCTGTCAGCAGTTCCTCACATCAATCTAATGCCACTGATGTATCAGGAAATCACATTGCTATGTACAACTTGCCAGACCTATGATGAAAAACCCTGTTCAGTCTAATACAATCTGTACACACCCTAAGTACGACCCAGATATTACGGCCAGCACACATCTGGGGAATCCCTTGGGCATGCTATCAGGGAGGTGCTGGACTGTGTAATCAGGTGCGGCAGCAGACAGGCTTTAGTACACAAAATCCAGGACTGGAGTACAGCTAGGTCTGGACTGGAGTCCCCTTGTAAGTAGTGACTGTCACACTGGGCATGGTCCTACTAATTAAACTAATTTCAGCCTATGTCTGAAGCCTCATCTGCCTATAGAAATGAGATGTCACTATATCTCTGTGCATACAAACAGCTATGTATACCTAACTGTCTCTCCCTATCCCCATCAGACATGATTACCCTTATCTATCTGTATGTGGCATATACAGAATATCAATGTATCTGTAGAGTTTTATATATATATATATATATATATATATATATATATATATGTATATATATATATATATATATATATATATATATATATATATATATATATATATATATATATAAGAAACAGATAGAGGGAGAGAGAGAGAGAGAAAGAGAGACAAAAAGATATGGAGTGATGTAGTGCTGCAGCCACTCGCACTCCAATCGTTACCAGTTGTGCGTGCAGCTAGTAATGTAAGCTGTAGTGTGTATTAGTAGGTAGGTAGGGGTTCTAATCTTACATCAGCCACCATGTGTGTAGATATTCCACATACAGCATCATGCACAGGCCTAATAGGCCCATGTCTGTGCAACGGCCAAATAATTTATGGCAAACTCAAAGTCTGGTTTGGGTGTTGGGATGTTTTTTTTTTTCCAGTCACCCATGTTACTATATGTTTTTGTGCATTAAATATTGCTAAACCACATTTTGTGCAGGCTCTGACTCATTTTCAAATAATTTATGGCCCTGTGACTAGTGTTCTCCACAACAGTGGCCTCCCTGTCAACAGCTGCAGATGTCATCCATCCCAACAGCAGTGGCAGTCACTCTCCAAACACATAAGCTCTGTGGTGCATGTAATAGGAACATAGCACTATACTCTATACAACTAGATAGGTAGGGGTTATAATCCCAACAATGGCAGCTCTGTGAGTGTGTGTATGCATAAGTATATCCCCTTGCAGCAGTGTGTATGTTTTGCTTATGCGTGTGCAATGCTAATACATTTCCAGGCCTGTGTCTACCTTTTAACCCCCATGTTGGCTTACTTTACAGGGCCTGCTGATGTCATCCACCTTAGAAGCACAGTGATACACTCTTTAAACACAATAGCTCCATGGCACATGCAATAAGTAGATAGTACTGCAGTGTATATAACTACATAGGTAGGGGTTCTACTCTGAAAACCGGTGACTATATGTGTATGTGTAAGCATATCCCCTTGCAGCAGTGTGGCTGTCTTGCATGTGTGTGTGTGTGTGTGTGTGTGTGTGTGTGTGTGTGTGTGTGTGTGATGGCTATACAATTTTAAAGGCCTGTTAACCACCCCATTAGCAATCTTTTCAGGGCCTACTGATGTAAAAGCACAGTTAGACACTCTCCAAACACACTAGCTCCATGGCGCATGCGATAAGTAAGTAGTACTATAGTGTATATAACAAAATAGGGGTTCTACTCTCAAAACTTCCAACTCTGTCACTATATGTGTATGTGTGTAAACATATCCCCTCGTAACAGTGTGAATGTCTTGCCTATGTGTGTGCAATGGTTATAAACTTTTAAGGGCCTGTGCAAACCTGTTAACCCCCCATTGGCAATGTTTACAGCATTCACAGATGTCATCCACCTGAACAGTAGTGGCAGACACTCCAAAAATACATAAGCTCTGTGATGCATGCAATACATATGTAGTGCTATAGTGTGTACAACTAGACAGGTAGGAGTTCTATTCTCAACAAGGGCAGATCATGAGTGTGTGTGTGTGTGTGTGTGTGTGTGTGTGTCTGTGTGTGTGTGTGTGTGTGTGTGTGTGTGTGTGTGTGTGTGTGTGTATGTGTGTGTGTACATATATCCCCTTGCAGCAGTGTGACTGTGTTGCCATTACCACTTATCTCACTGTGAAAGTTGTAGTCCATGTTTGGATAGGTATGTCTTGTAAAAACTACAACAATACAAATGTCCCAAGAGTGTAGGACAACAAACATTTCCTACATTATTCTAATAGTTTCATAAAACAGTCATTGTATAGCACAAACACCTACATGTTATGAGAAATAGCATACTCTAGACAAATGCTACAAAACTAAGCTGTTAATTTGCCAAAAAAGTGAGGTTGTGTCCATTGCACTTGCCATGGGTATGGTTACTCCTGCCAACTCTCACATTACTACAAAACGTGTCCTACATTGGGCATTTGATAAGGTAGCAACTCCAGTCTGTCTTGCCTATGTGTGTGCAATATGTATACATTTTGAGGCCCTGTGAGTAGCTGCTGCCCCCAAATAACCCCCATTGATGTAGGCATGAATGCTACCCACCACCACCTACATTTGTAGGTACTGACCAAGTTTGTGGACGACTGTAAGTTTAATGCTGTCTGTCAAGGACTCCCAAAATGATGTTAACATACAGCAAGAGTCTTACATCAACTATGGACTGTTGCCAAGGTCCTGACCTCAAGCTAAATGCAAAAAACAGTATCATCTTACTATTAAGCAAAGACACAGCTCCACAGCCCTACCATTTTCTTTCTCCCAAATATCCAGGGTCTACTATGTGTAAATTAAGCTTGCTTGGAACAAACCATTGTACATGTTCTACTGCTTGTATGATATATCTTTTTGATTGTATAATTGCCACTGTACATATTGTTTGATGTGGAGCTTTTCTCCCCACCCCTCTGCTGTAAATGGACCTCGTTCCAGTTGGATTTTCCTGGTAAACAAATGTAAAATAAATAAAAAATTAATAAAACACTGTTTACCACAACAGCAACTTCCTAAACACACATATTAGTCATAGGAGACTCCATTGTGAGACACACAGAGGTCCATCTTTCCAGGCTGTATATAGAGAAGGTCACTGTTACTTGTCTGTCAGGTGCCAGAATCTGCCATACCACATGCGCACTTCTGTCTGTCAACAACAGGTACTGTTATGAGTCTGTCATAGTCCATGTTGGTGTGCCTGACCTGAGACGTAGCTCCCTGGATATATGACGTAAGGCATGATTGAGCCCACTGGTTATGTGTCCCAGGCAGTTATGTCCCAATCCTTAAGCAGCCCTTTGCTGTCACCCAGAATGATGCCACAGTACAATCAGGAAATGATTGACCTTAACAATTGGCTTGGTTCCTGGTGCCATTCCAGGGGGATCCAGTACCTGACAACCTGGGATGGTATCATCAACAGACCACAATGCTTTGCCAGAGATGGCCTCATCTGTCTCACCTGGCCTTCAGGCTTCAAGCTATGGTTCATGCCACCCCCATAGTGCCTTTATTAGGAAAAGTGGTGACGTTAACACTACCAACATGAACCTTTCCATGTATCACAAACTGAAGGCCATGCTGCTAAACACTAGGAATCTAAACATGAATTTGCATGCATTGCAAGCAGTCATTATCCTGGGAAATGCTGACATCTGTGCAGTCACAGACAGATGGTTTAAGGCTGCAGAAAGCACCCCAGCCTTACAGGGTCACCCATCCTATCATACAGTCAGACCTCAAGGTGTGGGCAGTAAAGTCAAGGGATGTGGGGTTTCACAATATATGGAACACATACACACCTCCAGGCTGGTCAAACAGTAAAACACACAGAAGACACTTTAGGTGCAGTTAACCATTGCCGAGACCCCTATTCAAACCATAGCTAGCTACTGGCCCCCACATGTGACCAGGGAGTCCATTCTGTCTATATGGACTTGTTCAACTCTATCAGGATTCAACTCTGTACTCTGATCTTGGGTGACTTTATGTACCCAAACATAGAGTGGAAGAAGTACTTATGCCAGCACACAGATGTCCAGAGATTCATGGAATTTGGCAATGCAAGCACCTTGGAACAGTTAGTTGCTACCCGCACATGAGGTGAACATCTTTTGGAGTTGATATTAAATAACATGGGTAACCACTGCAGCATCCCTACAGTATCATCCTCCATGGTAAAACCAACCATAAAACGGTCATGTCTGCAGTCACCATCTCCCACAATACCCATCTAGCTAGGGTCAGACATACAAACATCTCCAAAGTTAATTACAGCCTCCTGAGGGATGGCATAAACACCTTCACAGCCCCTTCCCCCTCTGTAGGAACTGGCACCAATATCCACAAATACACCAAAGCACTATATGTGCATTTGTATAGATGGATGGAGTCAGGTATACCTGACAGGACTACATCATCCTCTGCAAGGATAAGTAAACCTGTCTGGTGGACATCTGCAATAAATAGCCTCTGTAATGGGAGTGAAATATTGCATTTCAAGACCAAGAAGGAGCAGGTGCCCAATCTGAAGCAATGTCTCCTTAGCCTGAACTAGCAAATAAGAGCACTACTGAAATCCTGCAAAGCAAACTCTGAGCCCACATTGACAGCATCCACTACAGACAGTCATATCTCCTTCTTCACATATGTCTGCAACCTCAAAGGAAGCACCCAGATCTGCTTAGAGGTGGTGGTCAAGGACACCAAATATACAAGTGCTGTAGATATAGCACACTTGCTGCCTGACAGAGTCAGTGAAAGCTTCACCCCCTGTCACCCCCAACAGTACATCACGACATCCCCGGTACCTGCCTCCTTCCCCTTATAGATATATGCATTTTACATGACCTCAAGCATGAGGCTGTAGCACCATTAGGCACATTTTTCAACCAATGGCTGACTACTACCTTAGTCCTAGCTGAGTGGAGGACACCCACTGTCATCTCTTTACACTAACGTGGAGCGTCCACTGATCCTGCACATTATTGACCCGGCAGCCAAACTAGCTTGATCTGCAAGGCCATGGAAGAGGTTATCATGAACCTCATTAAGAAGGACATTGGCAACTTTCCCACACTCAATCACACAAAGTTTGACTTTGTCAAGAGGGATCTTGTCTGTTATAGTTTGTTGACTTCTTTGACACAGTCACCACATCATGGAAGATGGGGAGACAGTGCACACTGCCTGCCTTGACCTGGCCAAAGACTTACACAGTATTCCCTAGTTGGCCATAATAGATATACACTCACAACTAGGTATCAATCCATATGTTGCCAGATGGGTAGCACACTGGCACATGGACAGCAGCCACCTACTCAATATAGGGGAAACCACCTCAAGCGATAGACCTGTAACTAGTGGCATAACCCAGTGTTCTGTCTTGGGGCCTCTGTTATGTGTGATTCACTCTTCTGAGGTGCAGGACACAACCAGTGGCCTATGGCCAACCATGTGTGCAGAAGAGTGGATGCTGGGTTCTGTCATCAAACCCCCTAGTGATGTGGACATCCACCAAGAGGGTCTCACGCAAACACATGAGTGCTGCCAGACACATGACCTCAGGCTGCATATCACAAAATGCAGTGTCATCCCCTTTGGAGCAAGTAACGTCCCCACATATTTTCACTTTACTAACAATGTCCTAAGCACACAATCAGTGTGAGGGATTTGGCCACACAAATTGTTGGCACCATGACATTTGACCACGTTGTTGTTTCCTTTGGAAGGAAAACCTTCTACATGGCCCACCTCATATGTAAGGGTATCTCATCTAGTGACATGGGGATCATAACATTCTCTGTATTCCTCCCTAATTATTGGATATAATGCCCCTTTTGTCATGTACCTCACAAAGCACATGCAGCAGCTGTGGAGACCACAGAGGTTCCTCACCAGGAAATACCAGGGCCTCAAACATCTACTATACACAGATAGGGAAGAAACCCTGTCCCTCTAAATGGTTTCATACAGACTTTCAGAAGTGACCTCAGTGTGGCATACAAGGTGATCATAGACTCCACCTTTATGGGACTGATGCAAATCCGCAAGTCAAGCTCCACTCAAGTAACCTGCACACGTGACTTCAACCTGGTCTGTGACATCAACAGGAGTTGCTGGTGGGTCAGATGTGTGTCCCACACACTCACCCACCTGTGGAGTGGACACCCTGTCCACATCAGGCAGAGTACCTCTTTACCCCATTTTAAGCAACACCTGGATAACTGGTACACATGGCATACACCTTTGGGATATCACCTGTGTCCCTGTTGAACTAAGCCATCAGGTGCTGACTTGCATAAACATGGGCTAAATTCTGGGCTAGGCTTATAAGGGCCTGACAGCCAATAGCCTAATAACCTAGGTATACTGGTTATGGCCCTGTGTGCTGTGATGAACTGTGTTGTTATGTCTGCACACCCATCACTGACATCTACTGTGGTGTGTCCCCTATGGGTGAAGTCCCAGTACCTTGTCATACAGCCACCATCCGACAAATAGGTGAGTGGTACTACAAGTGTATGGGGACAGTCCAGCAATATGTGTGTAGCCCAATGACAGACAGCACTGCAGGTATCCTGTAGGTGTCCAACATCTGCAGTACACCTGTAGGTGTCCAAAATGTGCAGTACACATATGTTTGCAGAATATATACATCTGCCTGATATATATGGACCTTTTGCCAGACAAATGTGGATGTCTGGCAAACAGTTGGACAATACATAATGGTTGTTTATAGACTTTGTGGAATCTGGCTGTCACACGCCAGAACCCTCAGAAAACAGTTATGGTACATCAATATCTGGTACTGTATTCATTCCCTTATATTGTATGCTCATTATGTACACTCTGTTGCTGAGGCTGGGCCTGAGTCCCCTCACTACTACTGGGTATAAACTGCTGTCCTGCTGCAGGGGGTCAACAGGTATGCTAGGCATAGCTCTCAAGTGATGAGCTACAGGTGTGGACTACTCAGTGACCTAGCCAGAATACATCAGGCACAGTGAGGGACACCTGCACATTGTTTGAAGTATGCCTGTGTGACATTCACAGACTGAGAGGAGCAGACTGACAGTACATCATGTGATATGCCAGCTGTATCCACCAGTAATTGGTGTCACTATTGTGCACATCACAATCCAGTAGCATTTGTACATGAACCGATCATTGTTGGAGGGACTCAGAGGGTCAGAGCTGTGATCTTTGTCACACAGACAGAAATGACAGGGAAGCCTGTAGGTGCTGGCAGCTGACTAACAGCAACATGTGATTCTAAGATATGTACTACAGACCTACTCTTGTAATCCCAATTTCCCCTGACTGCATCTTCCCATCTGCATCCCATTACATGGAGACTTCTATTACATACCTGGCATAGTGCTGTTCTCCTTTATCTGCAGAACTCCTGTAGTATAATGCCTATGTTCTCACAGTCTGTCTTTATAAATAAAGTCACAGACCTGTTTACCATAGACAGCAGCTTGCCTTCTCTAGGTAATGCTCATGAACAGGTGATTGCCTGTGCACCAATCTGTGGCTCACACTTGCTAATTGTATCCGGAACAGCTGTGTTGCATTTTCATTAGCCAATGGCATGGTACCACAGTGCTATATTTAAGGCCTGCATGTAGGCCTTGGCCTTTCTCCTGGCCTGTGAGATGTACATTATCAAGTTGTGGGGACTACAGCATCACAAAGGGTAGGTACACATACTGTCCACTGTCCAGATTTATGTGGTATGTCCATAGTTTGGCATGCTATGTTTGGCTATTGTGAATAGACTTTCTGATTATGTGGCAGTTTACTGTTTAACAATGTGGGTTGAGGTCAGTAA
The DNA here is from genome assembly GCF_019279795.1 of Protopterus annectens. Classification (NCBI taxonomy): domain Eukaryota; kingdom Metazoa; phylum Chordata; order Ceratodontiformes; family Protopteridae; genus Protopterus; species Protopterus annectens. Next base: position 387,307,318 of record NC_056726.1, read on the forward strand.
GGGGACAGACAGATGTGAGTGTCATACGTCCTTTGCATCAGAATATGCATGCTGCTGCAGTAGCTGCTGGTCTATCAGCTGTGCATGTTTGTAGGGGAAGACTGTGAAACATGTCCCTGTCACTTGACCATTCTTTCCCATCCCTTTGTGTATGGATGTTATGTGGATCCCCTGATCTAGGTGTTTTGGAGGTAAGGCAGGTCTGTAGCAGGTAGCTGAACATACTGCCACATATGTTGCAGGCTGCAGCTGCTGCATTCTGGCCAGGAGGCATACTGGGGATTGGGAACACACTGGGGGACAGCAAGCTGTATATGTCAGTGAGGGAGCAGTGTCAGCTCTGTTGTCACAGCATAGCCAGGGTGAGGGTACACATAGCAGTCCAGGTGAGGCATGTGCCTCAGGTACATATATTATGTAATAGTGCCGTCCAATTAGTGGTAGGCGACATTTAGGATGCCTATACATATTTGTGATGTGTGTCCCAACCTACAGGCCTTTGACATGCTAATAAGGGTGGCAGTGACTGCAGTAGCATCAACCAGTTCTGCTTACAATTGCTGGGCTCAGTCATTTCTTTGTTGTTTTGACAAGCATGTACTTGACATGCAACACAGTAGAATATAAGCCAGGACTGTAGGTGCCACAATTTAAAGCATGCAAGGAATGTAACAGATTGAACTACTGAGTCAATACTATAGCAGGTGTATTTGCAAGACATATGTGCATGCATACAGCCCATTACACAGGATTGGCATGAACATGTATGTTCATATGGGTATGACATGTGACACTGTACTGTCTGTCATGCTTTTCTAATCTCACTCTGTACTGACTTTCAAGTGCTTCAACACACAGAATAGGTTTTTTGACAACTGTGCCAAAAGTAGGTGCCACAACTGTGGGCATTCTGCTACAGTATGTGCAGGTTGTCAGCTGTACTGGCTATCATAGGCCTCATGTACATCTATCAACAGTTATTTGGCTGTATACTAGTTTGGTGTCTGTATCACAGTCCCAAGTGTTCTGTAATTTTTCCAATTATATGTACAAGCAGTGTGTCACTAGCACTCAGGATATGTGTAAGAAACACTTGTTATACTTCAGATCTGAGTAGCCTAGTAGGCTAATGCACTATACTATAGTTGACAGGGTCCTGGGTTGAATTTTTTGCTGACGTGCATCACTGATATTCAAGATATGTTTATGGAAACACCTAGTATTCCTTAGAGCTGAGTGGCCTAGTTGGCTAATGCACTGCCATTGTTGGCAGGGTCCTCGGTTTGAGATTTTGCAGGTGTAAGCATTTTGCTGATGTGCATAACAATGTCAGAAAAACAGAAGGTGATTAAAGTAGCTTTAAGTGGGTTTGAGCTACACACTGCAACGCGGTGCTGAATATTGCTCCACTTAAACCTGCGCTATTTCCAAAAAAAGAAAAGAAGAAAAGGGTGATAGCAAAGTGGTGAAATGAGGGCAAGCAGGGGGGAAAACAATGTGAAATGCAGGTAGGGATGTGCAGGGTGGGTGTAGGAAAGGACCATAGCTCTCCATTTCTTGTACAGCAACAGCTGTGCAGGTTGTGAACAATTTGGAATTTGGAGTCTCACATCCCAGAGAGAGGGATGTGAGCGATATAACTGTGTTGATTAATTGCAGTAATGATTGATTGTGGGCGGTGTACGTGGGAGCAAAATGGAGAGCTCTGTATGGGTGATTTTTTTTGTGGGACAGATGCCCATTTTTTTTTTAAGGAGAGAGTGGAATGGTGAGGAAGGTACATAAGTGCATGTAGGGAGATAAGTTGGGTAGGAGTGGTAGCATTTGCAAATAGACAAGACAGACAAGACAGCAGACAGGGGTGGTGCATGATACATGAGGGGGGTAAATACCTTGGACAGGGAGGGTGTTGTGGACTCGGAGAACCAAGTGCCCCCAAATGGCAGCAGTGGCACAGAGTTCCCCACCCATGGGCAGTCACCACTGCTCCTTCACTGCCCCAAAGGTGGCTGTGCTGGGAGCTGGGCACTAGGGTCAGCCTGCCCCTCCAGTTTGGCCAGTCTGCCATCAGTCCGGCACAGTCAGTCATCAAATCCTTACTGCACAATCCTGCGCACATTCCTGGTAGCTGTCACCTGCTTCCAGTTGGGGTGGGAATGGGCCCCGTCCCCTAAGGCAGTTCAACCCATAGGTGGTGCAGGACCAGCAGAGGGGGCAGTTCCAGGTTGGGTCTCAAATGTGCTTGGGCCCGGTGCCATGATGGGTTGAGGTAGGGTAGTTGGATCCCTGGGTAACCAGCCTACCCAGTCGATCTATGTTGTTTCGTTTTTTTCAAAGTGTAGAGGTTAGTAATGAGCAGAACATTTAAACGTTAGTTATAACAGCATGCCAGGTTCTTCCAATTAACCCAGTAACATAACATTGCATAGCATATGGAACACAACAATAAGTGGTACAACAGTCAGTATTGTAACAGCATGCTAGTAACAGTTACAGCAAAAGGCCAACGACATAGGTAATTCAACAAGATATGTTGCTATGCAACCATTGTAATATATAGCAATAATAAAACACAAAGCTCAACAGAACATTTTGGGAAAAACATATGTTAAAAGTAAGCCATACCTGATTTATAACAATAATACATTATGATGCAGATAAGGGGTGGGAGAAGAGAGAATATATTCCATTACTACCAGTATAGGCTATATTGTTTGCAACAGTATTCTGATACACTCTACAGGTCTGCCCTTACTTTATGTATAAAACTTCCCTATAGCTTCTGTAGCACCTACATATCTCTCAAGCTATCTGCATGGGGCAGTATGGGCCAAGCTGTAATACCTACAGGTACACAACTACAAGTCATTACATGTCAGGGTAATATATATGAGAACCAAGGTGTACTGTGGATTGATGTAGTATGACTGTGCTATTGACATAAATCAAGTGTATGTTAAATCTGTTTCCAGGGGATTTGGCACCAGTGATCACAGTCCATGACAGGATGACACTTGAGAGACATGTATTGTGCATGGTACAGAGACGTTATGCGTATCCTTCCATCTTGGCAGGCATGGGATTAGACTATCAGCAGACATTCACAGATTCACCAGGCATACAGCTGTACCAAGATTAAACAGTTTGATTTGTTTTATTAACCTCTATTAGTACTCTACTTGTTGACTTCTCCTATAACTGACATCTTATCACCATGCTGAGCAATGTTGTTAACACTCTGGTACATCTGAACATACAAATTAGTAACCCATTTGAACAGCTACTACAGCCATTTATTTACCTGTAATTCCTATGGGGAGAACATCTGTTAACAATACATAACTGTTTCTATAAATATTTAGTAGTACTTGTGTCTGGATTTGAACCCCGGTCTGTGTTTGACAAAATGTACACCATACCTATTGTTTATCAAGCTGAGCTACTGCTCAATATTGATTGACTGATATGTGCCTACAGCTGACCATGTTAAACTGTAACGTAGTAAGAGAGGTAGAGTTTTATACAAGACTGCAGTGACTCTTGAGATTCATGTATGGCAGAGATAGGTGAACTGTGCAGTAACACATGGAATGCAGGTGTAAACAACCCCTAGTGGGTGGAACTATGAGTGATGTGTACAGACCATACTGGAGTGCTAGGTTGGCTACCTGACCCATATACAGTTGCAGATGGTATATTTGCAGTCTGCAGCTATTACAGTTTCATACTTAGCTGCAGCAGCGTAACTAAGATCAGGAATGATTATAGCTGAAATGCAATGGTTAACAGGAGACAATCCTGAGATACACACTACCCTGGCCATTCCTATTCTAGGTTCAGATCTTAGTGCAGAAAAAATATCATAATGTATTACATCTTGTAGTACAGCTCTACATCTACAGTTTAGCAAAACACTTCTTTATTAGCTAACCTTCATTCATTCTGTGGTTGTATTCCCATTTTTACATCACAGCAGTTGTACTACTCATTTTCATGAACAAAAGCCCAAAATCCACCCATATTTGCACAACACAGCTTTATTATGGGTGACATCGAGCAGTGATTGGTATACATGTAACATTCTTTATTGATAAATATTTCCTATAATGCAGGTGTTGCAATCCAGCTGTAATTCCACAAGTAATTCAGTAGAAATTTTATTTCTTTAACGTTATGAATGCAGTTGAACTTTATTTTCTTGACATTATAAATGCAGTTGAACTGTATTTCCATAACATTATTCATGCAGTTTAATTTTATTTCCTTAATATTATTCATGCAGTAGGAACTTTTACTTTCTTAACATTATTAATGCAGTAGAAACTTTTATCCTTAACATTGTCAGGCATCATGCTTTCATCTTTATTGCACCGTACCTGGTATTACTCAGTTATATCAGTCCAGGTACATGACCACATTCATTGCTGTACACTCCAAGCATATCTGCAGTTATGACTGTACTCTTTCTTGTATATATGACTATAGATTGCAACATACATCTGTACTCACCACACTCTCGGTGCAACCTAACCAGGTGCTCTGCATGGGCCTCCAGGTTGTAAGCTCTCTCCTCTGCAGCTGTGCGTAGAGAAACACATGATTGCACGTACCTATCACACATGCAGATTAATAAATTGGTAAAACAATGCTAACAATACTTACAAACTTGTGGGACATTGTCATCCTGGGCAACTTGGATCCAAGTGGTCAAGAGATGCCCCTTCCTACACTTCAGGTCATCATACTGATGATGCACCTACTCACCTGTGTGGGGATATCAGTTGCACTGGTGAGGTTGCATGCCATCTGGTTCCAGGCCTCTGATTTGTATTCTGACCCTGGTATTGGCCCTGCAGCAGCAAGATGTCATGGTGTTTTATGAGGAGTCCAACCATGACCCTGGACTCCAGCATGCCCCACTGCTGCACATGGAAGCGGGCACCCTCTCCAATTCCTGCATTAGTCTCTTCCAAGATCAAACTCCAACAGATACTGGCTGTATTCCCACCCATTGCATTTAAATAAGGGTGTTTTCCTGCCCTTTGTCATTATTGGGTCATTTAAAAAATGTGGCACTTCACTTAGCACCGTGCAAACCTGCTGAGCTCAACCGAACAGTGCTTAAACTGGTAATGCTTAGCAATGCTTAGCAGTGCACAAACCAGCTTAGCTGAGCTGAGGACTGGTTAAACAGGGTTTGCTTAGCAGTGTCCAAACCAGCGAAGCAAAGCTGCGCATTGCTAAGTACTTCTAAAATGGGTCCTATTTAAGCACTGCTTGGCTTGGCTTAGCAGTGCTTAGCAGAGCTTAGCTAAGGGCAAACCACATGTAAAATAAATAAATAAATAAATAAATAAAAGAAAAAAATAAAATAAAATAATTTGTTCATTACTATTAGTATTTTACTTCTGTACTTCCTGACCTTATGTATTTTAACATCTTTTATCTTGGAGTGTGAATTTTATATATTGCAAGCTTGTGTGTAACTGGAGCTTTTCTCCTTGGGTATCCACTGACAATGGGCTTCTGGCCCAGCTGGACTAACCCAGTTAACAAATGTCAATAAATACATACATAAAAATAACATCATTTTTATAATCTTGCTATCAAGGGTGGGAGGATGGCATAATGGTTAAGGTGTTTGCCTTACAAACAGAAGGTGCATGGTTTGATTCTCACATTCGGTAAGCGGCTAGGCTTAAAAATGGCCTGCAAAGGCAGTTAGCCTAGTACCAGCCTATAAACCTATAAAGTATAAAAGATGAATGGCCTGTCTGTGCATTCGAACCGTGTGCCTACTGCACACAAGGCCACGACTCTAACCGTTCAGCTGTGTGGATATGTAGAGCACTGCTATACATTTCTATATAGCTCTCAGCTACATGTAAGTGCTACTGAGCACTGTGCCGCACTGCGCAAACCTGCTGAGCTATGCTTAAAGTTGAACTTTTCTATTAAAATTAAAAGTATCCGTTTTTTATTTTTAGGTGTTTGGCATGTGTCCCTTGCTAAGCACTGCGCTGCGCTGCGCAAACACACAAAAAAAATTAAATGTTATATTTCAGTGCCATCTGGCACTATGACAGTGCAGGGGTTGTGTTAATCATCTCCAGACACTGTAACATACCCCCTACACTGATTCTGTAACCGTGTTACACAACTCTGTCTCAGTAGTGCATCTTAATTAATATGCAAGGCAAGCTGCCAAAGGGGAGCCTCAGACATGGCCATGATGCATTCCATGTAAGACTTACACTATTCCTACATGGAGTTTATTAAATCCCCACATTGTTAGAAACACTTGGGAAAGAGGGACTGTATCATTTGGAAGTGGTATAAATAACTTTCATAAGAAACACTGAAAGATGTGGCAAACATATTACAGAAACCAAGCAAAGGGAAGCTTCTCTTAGGGAGCAGGACAAAGTCAGTAAAAGTTACTTTGCAGCACTAATTCAGTTCTGCATCAGTTTAAGACTGTTTTAGAAGAGAAAGTTATAATGTCAGGATTTTATAGGATACCACAACACAGAAGATAGGCTGTACAGAAAACAGTGCAGAAAAAAAGGAAACTTTGTTTCATTGGAAATTGCCAAAACTTAAACTCTTTATACTGAAAGTGGCAATGTGATGGGGTTATCTTCATCACTGAAGTATATTGAAATCCTTAAGAATAACATGATCAGTCTTAAAGGAATGTTTGTAAGGGTTTGAGATATGGCTTGATACACATGGGTACTAAATTGAAGATTTTACTGAAAATTAGGCAGGATAATTTGACTGCTGCATTACATTTAGTTTCTACTGGGATGGGTGCAAGACTTCTGCTCAGTAAAATGAATGAAACATATATCCAGAACATATCTGCAATGAGATGGCAATAGTTAAAAGAATTAGTTGTATAACTAATATATATTTCACCAGTTTATCAGTGAAAATATGCCTTTATCAAAACTCTGCATGTCAGTGTGGTGGGTTCAATTGTCTATTTTATAACTGCTAGTATCAATAATTCAGAAAGTCTGTTTTATTCATCTTTTTTATTATTTTTGTTGGGGCAAGCCCCACTGCATCCTCGTGTGGAACTTTGCTGTTGCACCCCCATGTCTATACATATTAACTCTAAAGTCATTCCATTTCATGGAAAGGGACAAACACAGAAGTAAAATAAAGACTTTTGGAATTACTGGCACTAGTACAGACTGAGATGCATTTTAAGCAGAAGACCTAGGGATGAATTCAGCAATAAGTTGCATTTAAATCATTACCAGATAAGGATATTTTTAGATGCCTTTAACACTTGGTTGCCAAACATAATTCACCAAAAGTTTTTTAAGAACTATCTAAAGTGGATTATTATGCTGCCTCTTATACAAATACATGAACAGTTATTTCACAGTAAAATTTGTCATGTTACATTACACTAAGGTTCCATTAAGGACCAGTTAAATGATGTTTTATTCTGGGTGTAGAATGCCGCATATGTCTAGAAAATATCATAACTAACCTGGCATTAAAGCAGAAGTAAAAACATATATGTTCTTTCAGAAAACAGAACATTCTGACACTAGAAACATGTTGTGACAAAAAACAGCCTGTAAGAACATTGGCAATGTTTTATGTCAGACTCATATCTTGAACTGCATCTAAATTTCTAAGGATAGAACTTTCAGGCACTCTGGTTGGCTTGGAGTCAAGTGCAGCAGGTAGCTTGACATTGTGTAAATTATTAATGGCTTCAACTTTGCTTCAAAATTTAGCAGACCGCTGACATTGGTAACATGCAAGGAATGTACGATGAGATCAAGAAAGCCTTCAGTCTTTCACAAAGGAAGATCTTTCTACTTAAGTTGGCCACAAGCAAGATACTGAAGGATATAACTAAGCAGATGGAATGCTGCATGGAACACTACTTGCAGCTGTATGCTAGAGAGACCATAGTTAATGAGATATCCCAGAATGCCGAGCATCTGCCAACTATGACAGAACTCAATGCTGAGCCCACCTTGGAGGGACTCAGTGATGCTCTATAAAACACTCCCTTCTGGAAAAGCCCACAGGAAAAAAATGGTATTCCCTTAGAAATCCTTAAATGTGCCAACAGTACCCTAATCTCAGAGCTGCATGTAATACTTTGTCAAAGCTGAGATATGGCAGTGCACAGCAATGTATGAGGGATGCTAACATAGTTACTATCTGTAACAATAAGGGTGACAAAAGTGATTGTAACAACTATTGCTGCATCTTCCTTCTTAATACAGTGAAGAAGCTGTTTTCTCATGTTGTCCTGAAGAGGTTCCATGTTCTTGCAGAGACAGTTTACCCCAAGTCTCTGTGTGGGTTCAGAGCTGAATGCTTTTTTCTGTTAGGCAACAGAAAAAGTGCAGGGAGCAGAAAAAAGTCTGAATATTTCCTCATCATTGATCTGACCAAGACATTCAGCTCTGTCAGAAGGAAATTTCTGTTTGCAATTCTGGAAAAGATCGACTGTTCCCCAACACTGCTTAGCATTATCATGACCTTTCATGAAGGCATGAAGGGGACCATCATGTACAATGGGTCCACATCTTAACCTTTTGAGATTCTCAGTAGAGTGAAGCAGAGGTGTGTACTGGCTCCAATATTGTTTGGTATCTTCTTTTCAGTTCTGTTGAAATTTATTTTGGAACTGCTACAGGGGGTATCTTTCTTTGAACCAGAATGGACAGCAACCTCTTCAAACTGTCAAAGCTTAGATCAAAGACCAGGGTGCTTAGCAAGTGTCTAAGGGAGTTTCTGTTTGCTGATGACACAGTTATTGCTGCTCACACTCAGCAGGAACTTCAGTCACTCATGATTCACTTTGTTGATGCGTGTATGGAATTTGGCCTCACAATCAGTCTAAAGAAGACCCAGGTGATGGGGCAAAATGTGGGTAATGAGCCATCTACCAGGGTGAGTGACTATTAGCTGGAGGTTGTCCATGAATTTTGGAACCTATGCTTTACAGTCTCCGACAACTTGTTGATTGATAGCGAGATTAACAAGTGCAGTGAAAAGCTGCCACAATGCTTTCTAGGCTGACAAAAAGTGTATGAGTTAATAATAAGGCTCAGTGTGCACACCAAGATGTAGGTTTACACAGCCTATATATTTTTTTTCAAAACAGGTTTATTGTTTTAATATATAAGAGAAATATCATAACAATTTTATACAAGTAATTAAAAATAGGTATTATTATAATATTCAACAAAACAACTAAAGTATTTACAAAGACATCCACTACAATCAGATCAATTAATTAAGCTAAAATACCATGCTATTGAAATTAAAATTTTTTTAACAAATTTTGTAAATTATCCCATACAATAAAATAAGATGTTTTTCTGTTTGTTCTAGTCCTAATTGTGTTTATTTCCATATGGCACACTATATTCATAACATTTTTAAATTCATTGAACGAAGGAAGTGTATCTGAAATCCAGTTTCTAGTTATTATTTTCCTAGCCACTGCTAGAATAGACCATAACAAGGGAAGCTTAACCTTTTTAACACTTTGAGGTACAGGTGTGTTGAATAATATAAGAGATTTAGAAATAATGAAATTATCTGTAAAAGAGCCTGCAAAAATTCATTAATTGACTTCCAGTATTCTTTCAATTTTATACAGTCATAAAACATATGAGCCCAGTCAGCATTAATTTCTACATTACATCTCTTACATAGATTATCTTTATTATTTATTTTATTCATCATCAAAGGTGTATAAAAGATCTATGTAAAAATTTCCATGTATAAAGTCTCCAGACAATGGAAGATGTAGTTCTATAAGCAGATTCCAATATATATTGTTTATCTTGTTGATTTGGTGGGTCCCCATTAATAGAAGTGAAATAATTCCAGTATGAATCTACACTGTAAAAAGTTTCTTGTCTGATAACTTTATGTATGTATGAAAGTTTACCTTTATCAGAAACTTTATGTTGTAAATTTAATATCAAGTAATCAATCAGTGTTGGAATAGATTCTTTAACAGTTATAGACATTAAATCTATTTTATTAATGAGATGTTGTCTAAAGGTCTGAACCTCTAACCAGCAAGTTTCTCTTAGATCAAATTCTTGTTTTAAGAAATCTAGATTTTTAACTTTATTATCAGATATCAACTGATACCAGTACTTTAGATCATTATCTATAGCTAAATGAGTTCCTTCAGAAGTAGATGACAAAAGCATACCCTGAGTATACATTATAGGAAATACAATAAAATTCCATTCCCTATACTTAGGGTGCATGAATATAAAGTTACGATAACTAATAATAATATTTAATGGGTAACAAACCATATGTTTAGGTGTAATAGGTGAAGTACAAAATTCCTTTAGTAACCATAACATGGAGTTATTTACAATCATATTTTTATGTGTTAAGGAGATTTTCATGAAGTGTATACTAATTAGCTACGAATAATCTTTCCATTTTGTGACATATGACTGATCTATTAATAAAGTAATAACTTTTACAATAGAAGAGATAGTATATAAATTAAAGTCTGGAAAAGAAATACCCCTTGAGACCAGCTATTAGTATGTTTCTTTAATGCAATCCTAGGTCTATTAGGTGCCCATAAGAAATTTAACATTAGTGTGTTCAGTTTCTTGATAATTATTTTTGTAGGTGGAAGTATT
>NC_056726.1:387322984-387340484 GCF_019279795.1 Protopterus annectens
AAAAAAAAATGTAAGAGAAAGCTATAAGAAGTATATACAATAGAATGTTACTTACTGTTTATATTAATAGAGTTAAAAATAAAACATATTATTTACTATTATTTAGTTCTAATTATTATTGGTTAAAGCATGACAGATTATTTACAAACAAGCATAAGCAGTGTAATCAAGAAAGTATAATTAGGAATAGCATTTGAAGAACATATAAACTTTTAAAGGAAAAAAAATGTATCAAATTACTGACCTTATTTTTCCTCTTCAGAAAGAGAAACAAGTTAAATCACAGCTTGCCATTAAATCTCCAGATATTTTGACTAGTTATGAAACAAAACATTTCTTTGCACACAAAGAATAACTTTGATTAAATCTTTTCAAAATATTTGTTGCTTCTTGGAAATGCAGGAACTATATTTAAAAAGATTAATAATAAAATAAAATGATGAGAGAGAAAGAAAAACATAGTACAAATCCTTTGTTTTTAGTCTCTTCTTCTTCTCTGAAGTCTTCCACGAAGTTTCAGTTGCCAGTCTCTTTAACGAAGGACTAGCCCATTCCATTTCTTCTATTTTTCCAAAATCTTATTTTTTTGATAAACAGTAAAGCAGAGTCTAAGTCATCGAAAATTTTAGGACCATCAGGAAGGAAGATTTTAAGCTTGGCAGGAAACAGAAGGTATGTTTTAAACTGTGCTTTTTTAAGCTCCCTTATTAGTGGCAGAAAAACTTTTCTTTTAGCTAATACCATGGAAGAATAGTCATTGTCAAAATGCACAGTTGTTTCATTAATCTTAACAGGAGCTTTAGCCCAAGCAGATTTAAGAACCATCTCTTTATCAAAGATGATAGAAATCTAACTATAACTGATCTAGGATAGTTTTTGTTAGAGTTAGTATTAGCTATAGATCTATGTGCTCTTTCAATACCAAAAGAGAGTGCTTCTGGTAAATCTAAAGTTTTAGGGAGCCATGTTGTTAAAAAAGAAGTAATATTGTTACCTTCAATATTTTCTGGCAGTCCAAAAATCCTAATGTTATTGCGCCTAGATCTATTTTCCAGGTCATCCAGCTTTGTTTGTAAATGTGTATTTTGTTTCAGCAGAAACTCAATGTTGATTTCCTCTTCTTGTATTCTATTTTCCATGTCATTCACAGCTTCTTCTATGCCTGTCATCTGGATCTTCTGTTGTTGCAGGTCCATATGTAACAAGTCTATTTGTTTTGTAGTTTCTTCTATGAAAGTGTCTATTTTAGTATCCATTTTATCCATCTTAGCAGTAAGTTGCTGGACTATAATTATCAGAGACTGAAGTTCTTTCTTGATGCTGGAGTCTTGAGAATTTGTCTTACTGGAACTCATTTCAGACTGATAAACTGACAGGAAAATTTCCAAAGTAATTTCTGACAGGAATATTATTAAGATTTCCTTTCTTTTTTAGATATAGTTCTAGAACTATATAAAACAAACGTATTTAGAAAGAAAATTACTTCAAGAATTAATTTTTAAGTAATTAATTCCTGTCAATGTAATGAAATTGGTGGAGCTGAAGAAATCTGCTGCTATCCTGTGTTCATCCTTGGCCACGCCCCCACACAGCCTATATTTTGAGCAGATTACTGTATGCCAGTAAACCTTGGTCTTTGTGCTCAAAACAGGAGCAGCAGCTCAATGTATTCCAGATGCGCTGCCTTAGGTGCATACTTGGTATCGCATAAGTTTAGAGGTTCATAGGTGTTTACTAGGCTAACAACTATAAGGGCCTATTTAAGCCTAGCTATACATCTCAAATCTCTGAAAAATTCTGGTATCATTGATAAGTGTAAGCAGGAGCTTGGGAGATGCTACATTTACAATCAGGGGTCAGAGAGATGAACCATTTAGAGTCTGCCTGTGTCCATTAGAGACAAAGGTGCCAAGGCAGGGATGATTCTTCTGTTCCCTATCCAACTTTCCAAGTTACACTTGGATTGGGTTAGGGAGGAACTTTTCTTCATGTGGAAGGGGAGAGACTGTTAAAGAGATGGGGTAGTCTCTGGGATGCATACTTCTCTCCAGCAGGTAGTATTTATATCACACGCATGGTTTAAGTCTTTAGAATGGGTAATTCTGGTGCTGTTTGTTTTGTGGATATGCTGGAGGTCTATCAGAGTGGGATCTGACAATGCCCTATATGCCAGGCATAAATCTCTCCTCAACAGCCTGTAGGAGACAGAATGCAGGGAAAGGGCCTTGAGACAGTCTGCATAGGACATTTTACTTATGCCCTTTATTCTTTTAGTGGGGAGTCTTTGTGGACGTTCTAATTGTTGGATATGCCTGGTTGGGTACATACCAAAGGGAGCACTGGACTCAATGATAAATCTGATAAATGATGAATACAGTGGAACAATGACTTTCTTGGACCTAAATGCATACTTTTGTTTATAAGTTGCACAATATAGAATGATTTCCTCATTACTGTAGACATGTGACTGTCAAAGACTAGATTACTGTCTATGTGTGTCCCTAAATCCCTGTGTACTGGGTCAACTCTAAGGGGTGTGTTGTCAATATTATAGTTAACAGTGATGGATGACTTTCTTAAGGATACTGTTATGCATTTCTTGGCACTTAGTTTTAGTCCATGGCCCTGACACAAGTTCTTTGTCTGTGTCAGACCTTCCTGGAAAACATTTGTGTCAGTGTGGGATTCAATAACAGCTCCTAATTTGAAATTATCTGCAACTTTAGTCAGCCAAAAACCATTAACATTGGCCTTCTTGGTAGGACAAGATCCCCAACAGCACAATGCTTGAGAGGACAGGTACCATCTCTGTGTTTACCTTCCTGAAACAAAAGCATATGTGTTAGCTGGGTAATGTCTCACATATGATGAATGAATAACTCCTTTTTGGAGAGCTGGAGTCTGGAAAGAGGCCAAAAGTCTGACCCAAATTGTGCTATAAGGACATATGCAAGCATGACTACAGTGCTGTTTCCATCAGCATGAACAACTGGCATTCTCTCTCCTCAGACAAGCATACCTGGAACTGGGAAGTGAAGGAAGCTCTCACTATGTATGAAACCTCCATATCAGGAAAGCAGAGGATAGGAGAGCCTTCAGGAAAATCCATGCCTGTGATATCAGACTGACATCTGCCTATTGCTTCTCAGAATGGAGAAAGGACTGCCACTCCTGGATTGGACTGCACAACCACAGAAGATGCTGCTCGAATCATTCCAATAGGTGTGCAAACCCATGATTCTTTGGGATCGAAGGATGCCTACTGGTAATAAATTTTATTACAGACAAACAAAAATTATCAACCTCCACCTTTTGTTACTATGTTGTACATCATTTGATAATTTCCGTCAGTCTTCATGGGATATCTCTGCTACTTTAACAAAAAATGAACTGCTGATATTTGACTATGGTTGCAAACTCAATAAAACAGAAAAGAAAAAGAAAATGAGCAGCCACCCATCACCCTCTAATGTTCAGCTTCCAAGTTTGAAGTCCATTGTCTATAAATTCACCAATACAATTTATTTCTAAGACTCTAGTTAGACGAAAAGAATAGACCAATACTCCTGCCACATCTTCATAGGTTCATAGGTTTATACTTGGCTATCTGCCCTAAGGCATTTATAAGCCTAGCCCAAAAATACTGTGCCCATTAGTTTGTTGTGCCTCTGTCCAGCAGTGACACAGAGATGATTCCCGGGGTAAACCTACGATCTCCCATCCACAGGTCAAGATTTCTCTTGAACAGAGCCAGCGAGGTGCTCTGCCTCACATGGACTGGGATTTTATTCCACAGCATAGGGAGTCTCTGAGTGATAAATCTATCCCTCCCTCTGTCCTATTTATATCCGTGCTAAGGTTTAAGTCGCTTGCTCTAGTGGTTTTGGTGGATTTGGATTTTTTGAGGTGGAGCATGTCCATTAATTCCGGGTTGGACATGGCCTTGTATGTCAGGCACATGTCACCTCTGAGCAGACGGTATGCGACTGAATAGAGCTGGAGTTTCTTCAATCTGGCAGCATATGACAGATTTTGGAGTCCCTTTATCCTTTTGGTGAGGAACTTTTGGGGTCTCTCCAATTGCTGCAGATGTCGGGTGAGATACATCCCGAATGGGGCATTGTACTCGATCATTGGTCTGATAAGTGAAGAGTACAGGGGAACAATGACCTCACTAGATCTGGATGTGAATCCCTTCATGATCAGGTGGGCAATGTAGAAGGTCTTTCTAACCACTTTAGCAACGTGAGTGTCAAAAGAAAGGCCACTGTCAACCTGGGTCCCCAGGTCTCTGATAACCACTTCTGTGCTTAGTGGATTGCCACCTATATGGTAGCTTGGGGTTACCTTGTTTTTCCCGAAGGGTATGACTATACATTTTTTGGCGTTTAACTTCAGGCCATGGCTCTGGCACCAGCTATCTGTTTCCGTGAGTCCCTTCTGAAGGATATCCGTGTCCGATGCACTTTCCACTATGGCGCCCAGTTTGCAGTCGTCTGCAAACTTTGTCAGCCAAAGTCCTCCCATGTTAGCCTGTACTTCTGAGAAGTAGATGCCGAACAATAGGGGGCCAAGGACCGAGCCCTGTGGGACACCACTTGTGACCGGCTTGGAGTCTGACATAGCGCCAGCAACTCTAACCCTGTGGGTTCTGTCCTTAAGCCAGTTTGCAACCCATCTTGTGACATATGGGTTTACATTTAAGCTGGTAAGTTTTTCTACATTACCCGAGTGGGGTATTGTGTCGAAAGCCTTTGCAAGGTCAAGGTAGGCTGTATGGACTGCCTTTCCCTCATCAATGGCCTTGGTAACTGTTTCAAAGAAGTCAACCAAGTTCAAAAGGCATGATCTGCCCTTGATGAAGCCAAACTGGGTCGGGTCCAATGTCTGCAAGTCCCCTATATGTTTGTTTATGAGCTCCATTATGATCCTCTCCATAGCTTTGCAGACTAGACTTGTTAAGCTTATGGGGCGGTAATTACCAGGGTCCATAGAGGCACCGCCTTTGTGGAGTAGGACCACAGTTGCCGTACGCCACTCCTTGGGCACGTATCCTGTGGTAAGGCTGAGATTAAACAGCTGCCTTATGTGCGGGTTTAATTCCTCATTTAGCTAGTGTGGCACACAGCCGGGGACACCATCCAGTCCCATTGATGCTGTGTTTTTAGCTTTAGAGAAAGCAGCTTTCACCTGCGCATTTGAGATGTCTGGGAGGCTACACTCCGCTGGGATAGTTATCTCTCCTTTAGGGGAGAGGGGTGAAGTTTGCACTGAACCTGTCTGCCAGTATGTTGGCAATGTCTGTGGGTTCAGTGATTTTTGTATCATTTTGGACTAATTCTGAGCATATCTGGGAGTTTCCACCCAGGTTCCTAACATAGCTGAAAAAGGCCTTATGATTGTCCTTTGAATCCATGGCAATTTTTCTCTCAAAATTGGCCTTAGTTGATTTTATGAGTGCTCATATTTTTTTACTAATAATGATCAGGGGTGACTTCCCTTTTATGGATTTTGTTCTATCATGTAATAGCTTTCTCCTCTTATTGTAAAGTTTGTTAATGGCTGGGGTCCACCAGACTGGACGTTTGCCCTTTGTAGAAAGAGTCTTGGTTTTATTTGGGATTGCCTGATCCATGCAGTCCTGGAGGTGTTCATAGAAGGCATTTGTAAAGGCTTCTGCAGCTTGGGTTGTGGTTTCCACTGGCTCAGGGGCCTTGAAGGATACCACACCAGTCTTGAGTAGTGTGAAGTTTGCTTTAGAGAAGTTCTTCACTGTGGTCTTTTTTGTTTGGGGTGGGGGCGGGATGTGGATTTCCAGTGAGATTAGTTTATGATCAGATCTCACCAATGAGGGATATACTTCCGGTGTGGAGCATTTTGTCCCCATGTTTGTGATAATGAGATCTAGTATATTTTTTCCTCTCGTGGGAACAGTGACTAGCTGTTCCATGGTATTTGAATTTATGAACTCCAGGAACCATTGGGCTAGAAAGTTAGGGCTTGAGTAATGTTTCCAGTCTATATTCGGGTAGTTGAAGTCACCCAATATGATGGTGTTTGGAGATACATTTATACCCTCCAGTGTCTTCAGGAAGGCTGTGTGGGGTTCCTGAGTTTGAGAGGGTGGCCTGTAGCATGCTACAATTTGTAGAGCAGTTTTGCCTATGGTTAGTTGCACCTGGATGGTTTCCAAAGCTTCATGCATTGCCACCAACCTGGAGGTGTGGGTATCCTTTATGAATATGGATACATCCCCCTCCTTTTGTGGTGTGGTCCGGGTTTTGGGGCCGGAACGCATGATATGAGGTAAAACCTAATAGTGCTGGGGTGCTCTCAGGAGCCTTGAACCAGGTTTCAGTTACAGCACAGACATCAATGTTCTCCATACTGAGAAGGGCCTCGAGTGCATGCATTTTGAGATTTAGACTTCTGGCATTGAGCAGCATTACCCTCAGTTTCTTCCCTATTTTGTTTTCTAGGGTGGTAGGTTTAGAATTTGAGCCTTGCCTAAAAAAGGCACTATGGGGGTGGCAAGAGCCTTAGCCAATATCCGGAATCCCAGGGTTGACAGGTGCAAGCCGTCCCTTGCAAAGCAGCGTGGCTTGTCAAGCATGTCATCCCAGGCAGACAGACACTGGATCCCCTTTGAATGACACCAGACATTAAGCCAATTGTTAAAGCTGATCATCTTGTCTCTATATTGTGGCATCATTCTTGGTGAAGGAAGGATACTGCTCAGGGTCAGGGTCATACCTGCCTGGGCTACATAATCAGAGAGCTCCTCTATGTCTCTTTTCATGTAGTCCAGGGAGGTACATCTCAGGTCGTTCACACCAGCATGGACAATGACTGTGTCATATTTGTACTTGCCATGGAGTGACCCGAGTGCTTGTGTTATGTGGTGGATTCTAGCGCCCGATAGGCAGCTTACTGTGACCCTCTCCTTGTTCAGCCTGGTGAGTGGGACGTCAGTGTGTCTGACTATGGAGTCACCTATGACAAGTATGCTTGGTGTTGTATTTGGCCTTAAGGGCTGTGACTGCTTTGCACACTGATTTTGTGGTTTATGTGTTGCTTGTGGGGTGTCTTGAGGTAGCAGTTGTTTGGGTGTCTGCTTTGGAGGCCTCTGCTGTTTAGGTAATTTTTTACTCAGAGCCTCCGAGTATGTCTTTGTGTGTTTATGTGTTTGATTCAGTGGTGTGGTAGCATTATGTGAGGCTGGTTTTGTGGTGTGTGTAGTTGCCTTCTCCTCCTGTCTGGTCTTGCCAGTCCTGAGTTGAGAGAGCTCAGCCTCCAGTTTGGCTAAATAGCTGCATCTCTCGCAAGTATTTGTGTTATGTGGGAGGAAGAGAGGGTTGTCTGTGCACATGAGGCAGTTATAACATTGCCTCAAGATTCCCAGATTCACCAGCTGGACCGGAGAGGAGATTGACAACTGACCTTTGGACATGCTAGAATAATATTGGGAATTCCTTAATAATTGAAAACAAGGGCCAGTGGGGAGTGAGGGTGTAGTGCTTTTAATTTTTAGTGCTGACTTATATAATTGCTTTAGTGAGCAAGTGCCAGGTAACGAGTGCAATGTGTTACGAGTAACTAAATGCAAAAATGACAAACAGTAACTTTCTTTGAAGTGAAACAAGGAAATAAGTACAGTAAGCAATGCAGATATCACTAGTGATCCACAGAAGCTCTGAGAAGCCACGTATTAGGTGGAATTAGCGTTCCAGTTAAATAACAAGCAAACAAACAACAAGCATATAAACAAAGCTAGATTCAGCAGGCCTGGATCTAGTCTATGCTACAGCAAGCAAGGTGTACCAATTTCAGTAAGATACAGTTCAAATATTCAGGCACTATAAACCTTTAACCAGAAATTCCCAGCTCAGAAGGGCAGAGTCCAGCCTCTTCTCCCACAAGAGTGCAGACCACGAACCTTCTTAATGTAAAATAACTGGCCTGAAGCCCAAGTGCTTAAACCAGAACTAATACACTTGGACACTGGGCTCTCAATCAGCAGTTCCCAACTTAGAAGGATGAAAGCTACCTGTCCTGCCACCACAGTGCTTGCCACAAACCTTCCTAATGTAAAACAACTGGTCTGAAGCCCAAGTGCTTAATCCAAAAGACTTAGAATTACAGCTACACTTTAATCAAGTTACAACCAAGCAGTAATAAATACAATTGGATACTTTAGAGAATGTCTGGATTAGTGCTCAAGTTACACAAACAAAGCTAGATCCAGCAGGCCCGAATCCAGTCTATGCCACAGCAAACAAGGTGTACCAACTTCAGTAAGAAGCAGTTCAGATATGCATGCACTATAAGCCTTTAACCAGAAATTCCCAGCTCAGAAGGGCAGAGTCCAGCCTCTCCTCCCACAAGAGTGCAGACCACGAACCCTCTTAATGTAAAATAACTGGCCTGAAAGCCCAAGTGCTTAAATCAGAATTAATACACCAGTCTTCTTAGAGATCCATGTTTTCAGTTTATATACTAAAGCCACAAACGAAAACTGGCTCACATAGTGTCTTCATTCTCATCAGCGTGCTTACAATAGTTGAACCAGTAGAGAAAAACATAAAAAAAAAAAAATTAAGACATGAGTTTAATCAAAAAATACTAAATCAAGAACAAAAAAGAATTGTAAGTTGTTAAACACTTTCGTCCCTTAAACACATAAATCGGACTCTATCAGAGCCATTTAAAAAAGCAAAAAGAAAAGTTTAAATAATTGTTCTGACTGCATGTTCCGTTTCATCCAATCAAAGAGCAATCTCCATAACTTTAAAGCTAAGAATGTTCACCTTATTAAAAGTGTTTATACACAATTTAGGAAAAGAATTTACGAACACATCTATGGTATTTGTAAAAATAATATGAACAATGCTCTGTACAAGCACGCTACTGAATGTAATAGGGTAAGGTTTCAATGTGAAATATTGAAAGTGGTACCGCAAGATATCAGGGGTGGTACTTGGGAAACAAAGCTGCAATACAGAAAATTATTCTGACGATTGAACCTAAACGCATCCCAGGGATGGCTAGAGCGCGGGGAGTGCATTCTGTGTGGAGTCTACATGTCCTCCCCGCGGTTGGGTGGGTATTCGAAAGACATGTGTAAATGGGCGTGCCTTCGTTGAAGGTTGAACGTCGAGCTGGCACCTCAGCGTTCGTGACAATCTACTGCCAATCATTAGTGGACCGGAGTTCTGTGGTGGCGACCCCTAACCGGGAAAAGCCGAAAGACAACAAGACAACAACAACATTTCTATTTTGTCTGTATTAAAACTAAAAGCCAGTGATTTATGAGTTTGTTTTATATTATATGTTTACAATTGTGTTTACCAGTATTTGGATGACGATTTGTTTTAAATAATTTTATATATCTATATTTATATATATATATATATATATATATATATATATATATATATATACACATATATATATATATAAGCTCGAAATCCTGAAATCTTGAATTTCAGAATTTCGAGCCAATAAAGTGGAAAATCCAAATACCCGAAACAACAAAACCACGGAACCCTAAATCCTGAAACCACAAAACTGCGAAAACATACAGCACACACTACACAACACAGACACACACACCTCCCGACTTTCTTTTTGTCTTTTTAAATGTTTCTGATGATGTCCCATGTACGTGTTTAAGGGAAGAAAGCGCTTAATCATTTACAATACTCTTTTGTTCTTGATTTAGCATTTTTTGATTGAAGTCAGTGCTCATTTCATTAAACTCATGTCTTGATTTTTTATGCTTTTCTCTACTGGTTCAACTTTTGTAAACACCCTAATGAGAATGAAGAGACTCAGTGAGCCATTTTTAGTTTGTCATTTTAGTAGTGGTTCTTGGCTGCATGGAGACACACTGGGTTTTTGTTTTCTGAGTTTATTTACTATAATAAAAAACACTGGACCCATTCATCTAAGGAAAATTTACAACTCTGAAAAGAATGAAAGGATAATTGCTGAGACTGATCTTATCCAGACTCTGGCTGTAACATCCAGGCCATTGCCCTGCTGACACAAGCCAAACAACTAAAACTTTACTTTCGCTCTATCTAGTGTAGGTACTCTTAATTCCCATCATATCCTATCGATAATTTTATCCAAAACTGTCACTACCTGGGGACATATCCAAATCATATAAAAATAATCAGCACCACTCTCACCACAATGCCAACAAACTTCGTTCCTAATCACACCCCAAAAAGACTTTGGGGGCTATGCTGCTGCATATGAAGCATTTTAACACACACACACACACACACACACACACACACACACATATATATATATATATATATATATATATATATATATATATATATATATATATATATAAATCTAGCTAGTTGTGGCCATATACCATCTTTTGCTAAGCTAAAACATCTCCACCAATCAGCCTCTGACAGCTGAGGGTTAATCATCTCATTCCATTTCTGTAGCGTGGGATTAAGCACCTCTTCTGGGTCATCCAGAGCCTGTGAATAAATTGCACCAACTTTACAATGGCAATGTTCCCCCTCATTGGCTTGGCAAATAGAAGACATTATTCTGAATAAACTCTTCTCCCTGTTGTATGTCATTGGCACCCAACCAGTTATACAAGCACTAAGCAGCAAATATTGCCACCAGGACATCCCAGCAAAATCAAACTGCCCTTGTAGCTCATTTAAAATTTTACACTGACCTTGCCTGTCTTCCCATACATCTTTTATAAAAAGAATGCCTCCTCATATCCAGTCTTCCCACCATATGTGAGTATTACCAATAAGGAGAAGGAGAATGTGCCAAATAAAATTTGAGGGGGGCACCATATCATGCAGTCACCATCCATCGATTAGAAGCTTATCATCCCAGCAGTCTCACCCTCCCAGATCCCACAATTTGAACAATGGGGTTGAAAAGGTACTTTTTTGATGAAGGGCCCTGACTCCTATTTCTGCCTTCATCCATGGTGGATAATCTTTTTCTCTTACCCTAATAAAATGCCATTCAAAAAAATATACTCCATACCCAAATAGATTTGGTAGACAAAACCCCCAAACGAAGACTGCATGAACCCAAAATAATGTTGTTCCATCTTCCCCTGGTCATAGGATGAGATACTAGTTTCTAAGACATCTTTATTGTACTTGTCCACTTTGAGTACTGGTCTTTACATTCTTAGTTTTGCAGTATTGTCAGTTCAATCAAAGAAAAAAGAAGAAATCACCAAAAGATACAGGAATGCAGAGAAGGCAAACAGGTGCAGACATATACCCCAGAAAAGGAAACAAACAATAATACATTTCATGTACCACTGCAATAACACCTCCCAACAGAAAAAAATAACAAGAACCAGTGATCCTAATGCACACTGCTTTGCAAAGGAGATCTAACCTGATTAACACGACTTTCTTTTTAATAAGACCATCTCCCCTTATAATGATGAATCATTTAATTGAAAACAATATTTAGTTTCTGTCCAACTTTGGAACCTGAAGCCACTCAATGGATATGTCAGTCTTCACCATTTCTTTTTTTTTTTTTTCTCTCACTCAAAAAGTTTTTATTTTCAAATACAGTTAAATGAATTCCATAGTATTTGTATATAACATCTTAAATAACTATCTACACTATTTGCATTAGCCTGACTTCTATAACAAAATTCCATATATACAATTACTTTATACATATGACCATCCAGTTATCAGAGTATGTCTGTTCAATTATTGCATAGTGTCAATCAGTGATTAGACTTTTTTCTATGGATTGTTGAGCAATGGCTTAGGATGAACCCTTAATTCTTTAATTTTAATTTCCATCAATGCTATGGTTTTCAGTAGGCTTTAAAGGTCTACCAGAGTCAGTAGAGTGTTTGTATTCCATCTTCTAGTTATACACTTCCTTTTGAGTGCAAGTATTGTCTATAATAAATACATGTTTGACATGTTCAATTAAGGACCTCCATTCACATTTAACAATATAAGAGCTCTGGATAATATAAGTGATTCATTAAGTAAAGCTTGTAGAAAGTTATTTATACCATTCCAGAATGGCTTAATTTTAACACAATCACAGAAAATATGATTCCTATCTGCTTTGTGAACTTGTTCACACCTACAACATATTCCATTTGTGGAAGAAATGATTTTTGTAATTCTATCTGAGGTTAAAAATGCTCTATGCAAGCATTTCCAATTAAATATTTTCTAGTATTGCGTAAAAGAGCTATATTTTACCGATAATAAGATATTTGATTTGATTTCTTCAGTTAACTGTAAAGAGTGTCCTTTTGTTATATATTTCCAATATGATATTTTGGGTGTTGCTTTATAGGTTTACTTTTGAAAGGTTGAAAATTAATCTACCGAATGGCCCTTTGTGCGAACCGGAATGATGAAAATCGTCAGACCGATCTGCACTGAAGTTCAAAAATCAGCAAATCGAAAACCAGATTTGTTGATTTTCGAACTTCAATTCAAAGACAAAGTGTAATGCAGGGGGGCTGCACCCCCTGCACCCCCACACCCCCTACTTTATTTTTCTAACTCCGAAGTCGCACTACAGTGGGGAAAGAGTCCACTTCCCGATCCCCACTATAGTGCACCTCGCACCAAAAATGCCAAATCTGCAATGAGCAAATGTTACTGTGCATTCGCTCATTGCACATTCGATGCATTTTGTTTTCAGCCTTTCCGAAAACTTGAAAAAGTCCTTTCGGACTTTTGTATTTCATACATGTAAACCATTTTATATTTTATCAATAGTTTGTAAAATTTTGAAATACCATTTCCCATATCATAATCATTATATATGATTTCATATAAGTATTTTATAAGTTTAGGTATTTCTTTAAATGAAGAATTATTAATTATTCTGCATATATCTTGCAAATATGTCAGAATGCTTTGTATAATTAGCCAGTCTTGTTGTGGAATTGTGTATGTTGTTTTTATTATTTGTATATCTAGAACTTTTAGATCTTTGATACATTGAAACCAACAAACAAATCCTTTCTGTTCCCATGAGTCAATTATTTCTCTATATATTTTATGTGGATAATTCTTTGTCATTATGAATGGTGTTAAAAGATCAATCCAAATTTTTAAATCTACATTTGTAATTCTGAATGAATCGATTAATAATTAATCAGATGTGTTTTAGTGGGCTTTGTTATATTGCATTGCAAGCTGATACTTAGTATATACCAGGGTATATTGATTTTATCTAATATTTGGAATTTTTTTGTAAGTCAAACTCATTTAATAATATTACAGCTAATAATTCTTTCCAATTTGCAGAGTAATTTGGATTTATCCAGTCTGTAATGGTTTCAGATATGGATGCTTTTATATATGTTTCAATGTCAGGAAAGTTTAGTCCTCCCTGTTTCCATGGTCTAATATGATGTATTAAGGCTATTCTATTTCTTTTGGGAAACCATAAAAATTTTATTAGGCATGAGTTTATTTGTTTAAGTATATTCTTTTCTGGAACCAGCTGTATTGCCAATGCTATATATGGAATCTTAGGTAGTAAAACCATTTTTATTAATTGTAGTCTATCTTCAAATATTAATATTATTTTATTCCATTTTTCCACACAGATTTTAATTGTGTTGATGATATTATTATAGTTGTTTTGAGACAAGCTCATTATCTTTACATAGCTCTATTCCTAAATATTTTAGAGTAGATTCTTGTTTCCCTATAATGTTATCCCCTTAGCCTGTAATTCTTTTTTTTTTATTTAAAAACAAAAATTTTGAATTTGATTTATTAAAATGGAGTCCTCAAGTCCTGTAGAATTTCTCAATTAATATATCTAGTTCTTCTAAAGTCTCTTTTGTATTAGATAATGTTAATAATATGTCATCAGCAAAGAGCATTACTTTAGAATTACATTGATCATAAACATCTACTCCTCTGATTCTTAAATTATTGCGTATTGAGTCTACCAATATTTCAATAGCCAAAGCAAATAAAATCGGTGACATGGGGCTGCCTTGTTTAGTACCTTTTGTTATATGTATAAATTCAGAAGTGAAAGTACCTAGCTTGACATACGCTAAATTCTTTGTATATATATATATATATATATATATATATATATATATATATATATATATATATATATATATATATATATATATATATATATATATATATATATATATATATATATATATATATATATATTCTTTAGGAGACAAACAAAGGAAGTACAAAATTCAAATAGTATCAAGATTTTGAATAGATAGTCACAATTTAAGGAATCAAAGATTTTCTCTATATCTAAGCCAAATATGTGTTTCTTTATTTTCCTTTATTTACATGATTTATAAGGGTAATTATCCTTTTAATATTATGTGTGTGTCTATGGCATATAAATCCAGTCTGATCATTATTTATTGTTTTGGATAATGGTATTTTCATTCTATTGTCATAAATATTTTATAGTCATTATTTAATAATGATATAGGTCTGTATGAGGTACAAAGATTTGGTATTATGTTTTCCTTTAAGATTGGAGTAATTAAGGAATATTTCCAAGAGGGTGGTATTAATGCTTTTGATTAAATGTCTAATAGAGTTTTATGGAAAAGAGATAGTATCATTGAAGGAAAAAGTTTATATATTTCCATAACTATGCCATCTATTCCTGGAATCTTTTTTATTTTTGCTCTCTTTTATTCTGTCAGTAATTTCTTTGTAGGATACGGGTGTTTGTAAATCTAGTTTTAATTTTTCTGATATTTGTTATATTAGAAATGTGTGTATCTAGATTTAATTGGTCAATATGTGTATTCTCTTTTTGAAAATGTTCCATATAATGATATCTATAAGCATCAAAAATGTCACCTATATCTGAGACATTCTTCCCTTTCTTTTCATGGTACATGCTTTTGATGTTGTTAGCTTTTGATTGTATTCTGATTCTTGTGGATAAATTATGTAAATATTTGGGAGAAGTAGCCAAACAAATTAATTTTTAGTTTTTCTAAAGCTAAACTAGTTTTATGTGTTAGAATTTCATTATATTTTTGTTTAATTCCTCTACTTTCTTTTTAATCTTCAAAGAGTTTTGATTTTCTCCAGTTTTTACTGACAAAGGTTTAGATTGTAATTCTAATAATTCATAGTCCCATTCTCTGATTTTATTTTTGTACCAAGTAAGGGTTTTACCAAATATGTAAGCTTTTAATGAGTCCCATATCATTACTTTGTTTATTTCTGTACTGTAATTAATATCTACAAAATGTAATTCTGATAACAACCAAGGTTTAAACTCTTTAATTTTTGTTATATATGATGGTATTCTAGTATTGGAGATTACTGGTTTGTACCCACTTTGGAGTTTAAGAATAAATGAGTTGTGATCTGAAACGGGACAAGGAATGATTGAGAAGTTCTTAATTTTTGAATGCAAGTCATGGGCAGCAAATATTTTGTCTATTCTAGTTTGGGTACCAAATCTATGATCTTCATGGGAGAACAATAGAGAGTTACCCAGAGGGGATACAAAAGAGGTAAAAGATAATTTTTTACCCTCCCAAGACAGCTATGTCATTAATCTATCTGGACATGTTTTTACTGACTGTGAAATGGCGGTTTTAAATTGTGGTTTAAAGTTTATTCCTACAGTGTTTCCCGGAAACTATGACATTAAATGTGATGTATTTAAATTTAATAGGAAGTTACATCTCAAGTATTTTTTAAAGACTCTCACTTAGAAACTGACAATTAATAATGATGAAAGTATGAATACTTTGTGTGAAAGCTTTTATACTTGTGATTCTGACAGTTTGCCTAATGCCTATTGTAAATTAGACACATATAATGTCTATGCAGTTAGTGATTTTTTACCACCTTTTCTTTTTTTTCAAAACAGGTTTATTGTTTTAACATATAAGAGAAATATCATAACAATTTTATGCAAGTAATTAAAAATAGGTATTATTATAATATTCAACAAAACAACTAAAGTATTTACAAAGACATCCACTACAATCAGATCAATTAATTAAACTAAAATACCATGCTATTGAAATTAAAATTTTTTTAACAAATTTTGTAAATTATCCCATACAATAAAATAAGATGTTTTTCTATTTGTTCTAGTCCTAATTGTGTTTATTTCCATATAGCACACTATATTCATAACATTTTTAAATTCATTGAACGAAGGAGGTGTATCTGAAATCCAATTTCTAGTTATTATTTTCCTAGCCACTGCTAGAATAGACCATAACAAGGGAAGCTTAACCTTTTTAACACTTTGAGGTACAGGTGTGTTGAATAATATAAGAGATTTAGAAATAATGAAATTATCTGTAAAAAGAGCCTGCAAAAATTCATTAATTGACTTCCAGTATTCTTTCAATTTTATACAGTCATAAAACATATGAGCCCAGTCAGCATTAATTTCTACATTACATCTCTTACATAGATTATCTTTATTATTTATTTTATTCATCATCAAAGGTGTATAAAAGATCTATGTAAAAATTTCCATGTATAAAGTCTCCAGACAATGGAAGACGTAGTTCTATAAGCAGATTCCAATATATATTGTTTATCTTGTTGATTTGGTGGGTCCCCATTAATAGAAGTGAAATAATTCCAGTATGAATCTACACTGTAAAAAGTTTCTTGTCTGATAACTTTATGTATGTATGAAAGTTTACCTTTATCAGAAACTTTATGTTGTAAATTTAATATCAAGTAATCAATCAGTGTTGGAATAGATTCTTTAACAGTTATAGACATTAAATCTATTTTATTAATGAGATGTTGTCTAAAGGTCTGAACCTCTAACCAGCAAGTTTCTCTTAGATCAAATTCTTGTTTTAAGAAATCTAGATTTTTAACTTTATTATCAGATATCAACTGATACCAGTACTTTAGATCATTATCTATAGCTAAATGAGTTCCTTCAGAAGTAGATGACAAAAGCATACCCTGAGTATACATTATAGGAAATACAATAAAATTCCATTCCCTATACTTAGGGTGCATGAATATAAAGTTACGATAACTAATAATAATATTTAATGGGTAACAAACCATATGTTTAGGTGTAATAGGTGAAGTACAAAATTCCTTTAGTAACCATAACATGGAGTTATTTACAATCATATTTTTATGTGTTAAGGAGATTTTCATGAAGTGTATACTAATTAGCTCCAAATAATCTTTCCATTTTGTGACATATGACTGATCTATTAATAAAGTAATAACTTTTACAATAGAAGAGATAGTATATAAATTAAAGTCTGGAAAAGAAATACCCCTTGAGACCAGCTATTAGTATGTTTCTTTAATGCAATCCTAGGTCTATTAGGTGCCCATAAGAAATTTAACATTAGTGTGTTCAGTTTCTTGATAATTTTGTAGGTGGAAGTATTATTGATTGTATTAAGTATAAAATCTTGGGGAATATTATCATTTTAATAATTGTAAGTCTCTCCTCCATAGTAAAAAACATATTA